>NC_066556.1:4136096-4243596 GCF_024679095.1 Eriocheir sinensis | reverse complement strand
TCAATCCGAGCACGAGACAAAACACCTTGAGTCAGTGTTCGGGTTCTTTTTTTCCCGCAGCCACATGGAAGCCCGGGCAGGAGTGTGCGTGGCTGTTGACGTGTCAGGGGAGGGGGGGGGGAAGAGGAGGAGGAGGAGGAGGAGGAGGAGGAGGAGGAGGGGAGCATGACTCTGGCCAGGATACGGATGCGGCCGTATGGCTTTGGGTGACAGGACTGACGTATAGCAATACACCAACACGCTCATTCAGAGTGGCTGTGTAAATCACCCTCAGGACGAGAATTAATGGATGTTCTGCAAGATATACGACGCCAACCCTTCCCGCGCCCTCACCTCCTTATCGGCATCAAACGTGCTCTCCAAGGCTTAGCAATAAAAATATCCTTAATGACTAAAACAAGAAAAACGCGGCTACTTAAAAACGGAGCGGGTCGTGATGCTTCAAGGGACGGTGTGTGTGTGTGTGTGTGTGTGTGTGTGTGTGTGTGTGTGTGTGTGCAGGGGAAGCAAGTGCATAACTCCGTCACTACGTTCACTGAGAGGAAAAAGTGTCAAGAGTCAGTCGTGTATGGATACGGCTTTGCGACTTTGCTGCACTGCCACGGAACGCCCGGGGGAAGGAAGGAAGGGAAGGGGAGGGAAAGAACGAGAGGAGAAGGAAAGGTTATTGAGGATCTAGACACCGCATTCGCCTCGGCAACAATATAACAACCAAACTAAAGAAATTCATAACTAGCGATGAATTAATAACACCTGAATACATAAACTTACTACGATCATTATCCACGCATTATACACTGAGTTCCTGCGAATAAAGGAGAGGCTATTGAGAATCTAGACACCGCATTCGCCTCAGTAACAATATAACAACCAAACTAAAGAAATTCATAACTAGCGATGAATTAATAACACCTGAATACATAAACTTGCTACGATCATTATCCAGGTATTATACACTGAGTTCCTGCGAAATAACTCTTCTAAAAGGGGAGCATCAAGGGACTTTTTCAGCTAAATTTGGTCAGTCTATTATTTGGCATCTGTTATTCTTTATGGAAGCTGCATTTTACGCTTTTTTATATCTTTTTTTTTCTGTTAAGCTATTTGTCCATCTCCTTTACTAGGCGAAAAATGGGGAATGGAAACGTGGGGGGAAGGGGAAGAGGACGAAGGGGGGAAGTGGTTGGGTATCTATGGGTGGTTATGGGTGTCGCGGGAATATGAGGGGAGATAGTGGTTGCCTATAGGTGAATATGGGTGGTTATGGGTGACTATGGATTGGCTCTGGGTGATTATGGGTGACTATGGATTGGCTCTGGGTGGCTCTGGGTGTCGCGGGAAGATGAGGGGAGAAAGTGGTTGGCTATAGGTGAATATGGGTGGTTATGGGTGACTATGGATGGCAATACGTGTGGTTATGGGTGGTGGGGGGCTATGTGTGGCTATATGGCTATGGTTGTCACAGTTCCAGGTACAGAATGGTTCACGTGTGTCTGTGGCTCCGTCCATCGGGTGTGATCTTTTTCCCTCCCCGTGGTGGATGGATGACTTCCGCTCCCTGGTTCCCTTCAGCGGCTCCACCCTGGTGTTGCGGGGGGCGGGGTTGTGGTGACGAGCTTGTGTGATTATGATGGATTACATTTCATCCACTATTGTTAAGAAGCTCCCCCTTGGCGACCTTGTTATTTGAGTGCAATGCGTGTGAACGAAAAAAAAGAGCATCGAGAGGAGAGTACGCCAAAAGCAGGTACTGGACATGTTGTGTGACTAAAAAGAACAAGAATTGAGGAAAATAAACTGGTTGATAGAAATTGTGAAAGGGGACGAGGAAACCTTGACACGATATGCTTTTTTTTTTTTTTTTTTTTTTTTACAACAAAGGAGACGGCTCAAGGGCAACAAAAAGTGGAAAAAATACAAATAAAAGCCCGCTACTTGCCGCTCCCATAACAGATAAGAGTAAAGAATCGCCAGAAGAGAGGTCAATTTCGGGTGGAGAGGTGTCTTGATACACTGGTTATAGGGAGCGAATAGAGTGGAGAAAAACGGTGAAAAATAGTTTGATTGACATACATATATTGAAAGCAGATTAAGAAAGGTAGGATACAGTAAGGAAAAGAAAGGTAAGTCATGTGGAGTGATCGGGTGGGAAAAGATTAACGAAGATTTTACTGATATAAGAAAAATGGTAAAGAAAAGTAACTGATTGATTGATTGATACGAATATGAAAGGCTGACAGGGCAACACAAAAGACTCGAGACTAGGCAAAACATAAACAAACAAGAAACCTAAACTGTGTGAGCCTCGAAAAATGACTAGGAAAACGTGGAAACTGACGAGCGAGTGACTAGCGAGTGCGAAGGATTAAAGCTGGGGATGAAAAGTATATGTACACGTCTGCGAGTGCATGACGAGGCTGGTATTGCTTTAGAAGGCGTCGCGAGCTTAGCCGAACCCTGAAGGCAGCTTAGGAGGTTACTGAGGGTGCTGGTGACGAGGGGGGTTATAAACGTCGAGCTATGAGGTGAGTGCCAGGAAATACTAACTGAATGGCACGATGTTTGGTTATGCACTCTTTTGATACTTCGCGACCTTTCTCATCCACTAGTTTTATCTTACGCTCTCGAGTCCTCTGTATTTGTCGTTCATTGTGTAGCGTGGTGAGTTATTCAGACAAAACTTCCTTCAATATGATCATTATATACTCATTTTTGCTTGGTATTCACAGTTGGCTTTCTCCTCTTTTCCTTTTTTACTAATACCATATTTTTCTTTTGTTAACTACTGCTTGTGCATGAAAAAATATGAATTCACAAACCCTGGATATTTGTGATTATGTTTTTCTACTGATATGCTGTTATTTTTTTCTAGTCTGGGTGCTTTTCTTTTTTTTCTGTATTTAGTGTTCAATATGTAGTGCAATCATTTATTCCCGCTAAATCTGGTTCACTATTATCAATACATATATTAAATTTTCACTCGAACACTCATTCTTCTCTGAATATATTATTAATTTTTACACTTGTCTGGATTTGTTCCGCAGTTTCTATTAGTCATGGGGTTACACATGACTAATTCACACAAAACCTGCCCAGTAATGATCAATACATATTTGCCTTTCCCTTGATATCAGTCGCTATTATTATTAATCTTGGGTGAAGTGTGGGTTGACGGGGAGGGAATTTAATTTTTGGAGCAGTGAGTAGCAGGCTTTTTTTTCACGTTACCTTTTTATTTATGCCCTTGAATTGACTCCTCTGCTAAAGAAAAATAAATATAAAAAGTCTAGGGGGTCTGATAGCATGTGATAAGGCCCCAGACCCCCATGGAACCCAGATAAGGCTACTATTATTGCTCTCACTTCCGTTATCATATTCAGGAGCTCCTACGGACACTTTAGTATTCAGAGCCTTTCATTTATTAGAACACGTCAACGAGCCACAGAATGAGGTGTTATAGTTAGTACCTTATTCCATAGACGCTGATTGGCCAATGTACGTATATTTTTCAGGGAGACACGCCTGGCTTGCCTCACCACCACACAGCCCAAGGGGAGACACAACCCTGAGCATATGTGGATAGTGAAGACTGAATGAGAATGATGTAGATGATTGAGTATGCCTGGCTGGTTAACTTAGGTGGTCAATTCTTATCGTAGTCAATGTTATATCCCTTTAGAAAAAATATATTACACTTGTTCCTGATATGATGTGGAGTTAGAAAAGAGATCATCAAAAGGGAAAACAATGATAATGATGATGATGATGTTAATTCAGTGTACCCAAGATGGTGAACTTGTATACAAAATTCCAACTTCAAATCTTTTAGAGAAATATTAAACTTTCTTCCTGAAGCATGTGGAGTTAGAATAGAGATAATCAAAAGGGAAACCAATGAAAATGACAATGATAGTGATGATGATTCAGTGTACTCAAGATGGTGAACTTCATTACAAAATTCCAACTTCAAATCTTTTAGAGAAATATTAAACTTTCTTCCTGATATGATGTGGAGTTAGAATAGAGATAATCAAAAGGGAAACCAATGAAAATGACAATGATAGTGATGATGATTCAGTGTACTCAAGATGGTGAACTTGTATACAAAATTCCAACTTCAAATCTTTAAGAGAAATATCAAACCAACTTTCCCCTCCATTGATTATTATCGTCCACAGCCATGTCAAATATTTCTTAAGGAGCTGAGCAGCCCCACACCTACAGCAGCACCTTGTGAGTAACGATTCAGGTGTAGGTGAGCTGTGAGTCACTTCTTCATGCTGCCGTCACCTTGGGCTCTATGGACTCAGGTGTTACTAGATTCAAAGAGATTATGTAGCTCTCAGGGTCTTGGGGTGACTAGGGCTGGTATTCCAAGACACTCGCTTCTCACACCAGCTATTTCTAAAGGTCAAAGGGGGGATCAATCAGGTTCTAATGCGTGTTTTTTAGGCTCAGGGTACAAAAGAAGGGGCAAACTACCACCAGGATCATAAAACTACCCCTGGAAATGCTCACAACTCCTATGAAAGCCTTGTCAATTATGTGTTCTTAGGTGGCGATGTGTCTTTTAATATGACCCTAGAATTTCTCCCCCCTCCAGTAGGTAGGAAATGTTTATGTATATATTTTAGGAGCTTCAGAAGTTTAGGACTGCATAGCTCTGAGGTGTTTTGAGGTACAACTTCGTCTCCTTCCATTTAATGCATGTGTTCAAGATACATATTTCAGGGGTTACAAAATGGTGTGCCTGTGCAGCTCTGGCAGTCTTCCGTAACTAAAATTTCTTCCCATAAGAACTAAGTATTTCCTCTACTAGCTCTATCAGTAAATCATAATGCGAGTAAACAAAAGCAGTTACCTCCAAAAATTGCCCACGTCCTCATCCATATGACAACTTAAGAACAATACAAACACCTCAACGGTTACCCAATCTAGTAAGTCTTAGGGCCGCTTTCACAGTCATTTTGTTTGTTTTGATCGTTACCAATGGTGGTGATCGCCGCTATAGCATTTCCACGTAAAACTGGCCGATGGGGTAGTGGCGGCTGCGGGGTTAGCCTAGCCCCGCACCTTGGCACACACTCTCAATACCTGTCGCTTCCTCTGCAGCCGCCACTACCTCATGGGCTGTTTGATGTGGAAAACTTTAGAGTCGATCGCTGCCATTGGTAACGATCAAAACAAAGTGACTGAAAGCGGCCCTTAAGCAGTGTCTTCCATACCAAATAAACTAAGAAATATGCTTAGATCACATGGAAATTATGAACAATAAAATAACACACCAATGATCACCCAATCTGGTAAGTCTTAACAGCGGCTTCCATGCCAAATAAACAAAGAAATATGCTGAGATCACATGGAACTTTTATGTGAATGATGTGTATGAAGAGAGTATGCCGAGACATCAAACCTACAAAAGTTGGCACTCAGAAATGTATGTTCTCAAATATGCTATTGAACTTCATGTGCTTAAAGTGGTATGTACAGTTTAATGGAATATGGCAAAACTTGTCCCATGAGTGGAAAATATTTTCATTTATATAACCCTTGAGAGACATAACAAATTTCAATGATCTGGCTAAGCATATATCAAAACACATAAGACGAGAGTTTCCCCCACAGTGCCTGAATTCAAGACGAACTATAATTTTGAGAGAAAGACTTGCTACAGTAACTAAGTTGGGAGAGTATTACTTGAGTCTTCAAAGTACACCCCAACTATTCATTTACTTCTTCTTCTTGGCTATATTATTAATCTAGTTCTCTGGTCACCTATCAAAATCTTGTACTCATCATGCACATCTGTTATCTGTCTCTATTCACGCCACCTTCATTACTGGTGTATCTAATCTCACTACTTCAAGGGCTTCTTATTCCTTCTGACAGCAGTTTCATTCATATATGTGTTTTTAAATTGTTCTTGATATTTCCGTCACATGCCTGGGTTTTAGTATTTTTGTGCTTGCATTCACCAACAAAAAAACTTAATTCATTACAGAAAAATATGCCTGGGTACAAAACTCGGTGCTACAAAAATATACGAGAACTGTTTTCCCTTTCCCACCACCAGCCCATGACAAGGCATCAACATAAACAAGTCAAATGAATCAGAGTAATGGGAAAAAGTGGTCCATAACATAGGCAGTCAGCAACACAATTCCCTCAAAAGAAAACAGTAAAAAATCCCACCATTCCACATACTAAATGAAACAATTGTTATCATTTTGACTTAAACTGTAAAATCCCCTCAAAAGAAAACAGCAAAAACTCCCTCCATTCCACACACTAAACAAAACAATCACCATCATCTTGAAATAAACTGCTACTCACCGATCGTCGTACTTCCGGGAGTGCGTGGCCTTGCGTCTCGTCACCACCTCGTTCTTGATGACCTTCAGCTCGTTCTCCGAGGTGGACGAGGACGAGTTTGTGATGGCCGAAGCCTGGGAGGTCATGGAGGAGGCCGTGGCTACCATGGCCGCCATACTGGATGTCACTCTGGATGTCGCTGAATATTCCCTGATGCTAACGGACACACTTTCCTCCCTCCCCCGGTCTTCCCTCTCTCTGCTCCTCTCCTTGTGGTGGATGGGCTCGATCTGCCTCAGCGCCTCGGCAAGGTCATCCCTGGACTTGATGGGCTCCACGTGCCTCAGAGCCTCGGCCAGGTCGGCGCGGTGGTGCTCGGTCTTGTAGGGGTCGGCCTTGTGGGGGGTGTCGCCCTTATACTGGTCATCCTTGTGGCGCACTGGGTCAATGTCGCGGATGGAGTCGGCGATGTCGCACTCTGGACCCTGCGTGTTGTTCCCCGTGGTGAGGGTCACATCGTCTGCAAGGGAAGGTTTGTGTTACTCAGCAGGAAAGACACCTGGGGTTATTAGAGACACAAGACATCAAGGGTGAGGCACATAATGGCTTGACTCATTCTTACAGGGTAGTCGCGGTTGAGTCAAACGTTGAATGATGTGTCAGTAAGTGGTAGTGGAAAATTTAATATAGAAATATACTAAAACCGAGAAGTAACAGCTGTTCTTGAAGTAACCATGGCAAGAAATGCTTGTACTACTGCATGATGAGGTGGTGCCAAAGAATAAAATTGTGAGTTATAAGCCCATGGTGGATTTTTTCTCAACATCTTTAGACAGACAAGGTGCTCCCCTCAGTAACTACCTGAAAATGACTCCTCATGGGGGTACATTTAGCCTCCTACCCTACAAGTCTATTTCCAGGGATCAATGAGTGAATCCATCGCACCACAAGGCAAGCAAATCCGCTGCAAGATTTCCTGATGAGGTTTGCTTTTGTTCTGAACTATGCTACCAAGGTATGAGATATTTCCATGGTCTTAATGTCCTCACCACATGCATGACTGTGCTGTTTCATCCAGCAAGCTTCCAAATGCCTGTACCTTGGTCTTGGTGCTTTATACCTAAAGTCCCGATGACTTTGCCTTTCATGCAGTGCCTCCAGTGTCTGAACAAGGATTACTGATATTGCCACTAGATGCTCTACAATGATTTTGGTCAACAACTTGGCCATTAAAGTCAGGTCCATACAAGTGTTGAAAAGTGGTGGGACAAGGACACAGCCTTGCCTCACTCTTATGTTCATGGGAGAGAAGCTGGACATGCCTCTCACATTTCACAGCACTCTCAGCCCCAGAGTACAGGCCAGTCAAGACCAATGGTCCTTGCATTCCAACGTAGTAACTGGAGATTCTAGAGTGCCTTAGGATGCAGTGAATCAAATGCATTGAGAGGAACATAGGCTGCAGAGGTGAATGGAGGGCAATTTATGGTGACTGGCTATGCTGTACAACAAGTTCAAGCCTCATCAGCATGCCCAGTGGGGTGGATACTTCAAAAAAGTAACTTTATCCAATGTTTCACAGGGTTACAATTTTTTTAGTCATACATATTATCTATTACATTTATTATTCTGGAAGCCATGATTAACTACTCTGAACACTGTCACATACAGCCTTGTTAGACGAAAATACTAAAGCAGTGGGTGGCATGGGTGGATGATGTTCTTTATGATAGAACAGTGAGTCCTTTAGAATGCTTAGGCCAATCACACACTGAGACGGAGGGCAAGACGGCATGGGGCAGCCACAGGTCAGGGCAAGGCAGGGCAGTACAAGGTAAAAAATGGGAGTAGCATCATCAGAAATAGTCTGCGTGTTACTCTCATGACTGTCACCAAGGAATAGTACTTGGAAACCTTTGCTTGGACTCCTACTGAGGCGATGAGTGACTTCATTGCTTAGCACTCAAAAAGCAGAAAGAAGTTAGTGTGGAGTAACTGTGTGGAAAAGAGAGGCACACAGAAGATTTGCTAACACTTCTGAGCTGCCTAATGAAAGAAACATGAACTATTTCAGAGTGAGATGAAATATATTTGATGAGCTGTACCATGCAAGGCAGCAACATATCCTCTGAAGGGTGTCACATATCACTGTACGAAGGTGGACAGCCTCTATTAGTTCCCAGTGAGGGACATGACTGACACCTGGCTGTTGCTGTGCCAGGTGTGTTCAGTGCAGGTGGACACAGGCTCGTATCTTTATTGTGCTGCCCTCAGTTTCAATGTTTGCTCTTACACTTATACCAATAATAATCATTTTTCTGCAATGTTCTGTGATGCAAGACATGTCATTTATGTGTCAGTGTATGTAAAGCCTTATGTTGACCAATGATAAGTGATTGGCAATGTTTTATCAGTTGCACACAATACTTATACTACAAAAACAAATACATGAACACCTGACTGAGCAATGAGCCTCACTCTCTCTACTCATTTTCAAAGAATTCATACAAGTTCCAAATGTTGGCCTTTCTCTCCTGATGACAGTTTTGCAAAGTAACAACAATTCTTTTATGGTAACATTATCTTTCTGGTGTCAAGCCCTTTATTACAGAGGATACAAGGCTATGTAAGGTAGGGACGTTTGCTTCCCTGAGTCAAGGCAGGCTGGCAAGGGTTAACCCAGTGTTCAGGCAGCTTATTGGTGGGTGAAATACTATGCCCCCTTTCTTTATGATGCTGCTGTAAAGCTACAGTCATCCAACCACACTTTTAAAGCAGGTAAATTATGTGATAAAGAAATAGAAGCTTTGACAATTGATGTATTAGATGAATTCTTTACAGCTTATTATGACGTTTATAGATCAAAATAACAGGCGATGGATATACCTTCTCTTATTTAGTCTAAAGGCCCATATTGTTGTTATGCAAGTTTGAGCATTAGAATTCTTTACAGCTTATTATGACGTTTATAGATCAAAATAACGGGCGATGGATATACCTTCTCTTATTTAGTCAAGTTTGAGCATTAGAATTCTTTACAGCTTATTATGACGTTTATAGATCAAAATAACGGGCGATGGATATACCTTCTCTTATTTAGTCGACACGCTCATATTGTTGGTATGTAAGTTTGAGCATTAGTGGCCACCAAGGGAGGATATATTTTCAGCAAGATAAAATGAGAGCAAGCAACACCCACTCACCTGAGGAGGAGTCAGAGGAGTGGTCACGTTCCAGGGATTGTGACTCTGGCTTGAGGATGGACTTTATTTCTTTAGAGTCCTCCAAACTTGAGTCTTTCTTCAGCACTCCCCTGAGCAGCTTGGCCTCGTGTTCCGGGGAGCCGACAGGGGGTGGGAGGGGGCTGTCGGACTTCAGAATGCCGCGAGGGTGTTCGGACTCGGAGAAGGAGGCGCGGCGGGAGTCGGAGAAGTGCTTGAGGATGGAGCGAGGGCTGTCACGCTGGATCTCCCGTGAGCCGCCAGAACCATCCCGCTTCAAGATGCCTGGAAGAGATGAAGGGGTATAAGTATGGCAGGCATGATGTGACGAGCAATATAAAAAAATGCAAACCCTTGATGTTGCCTGTTTTATACTGAAGAGGGAAGTCAAGGGCAAACATAAAGAAAGAATGGGAAAAAAAGCCCCCCTCAAAAATGCAACCCAATGAAAAATCCTTGTCTACGTATATTTACATAGACATTAAAATACGTTAACCCAGTAGCAGCAGGGATCATGTTTTTTAATGGTCCCTCCAAGCAAGAAAAATGAGAAAAAAATCAACCCTAACACAAACCATTTCATAATATATATCAAAGCATTTGTGATCAGATTATGTATCATCTATTTTGGGGGTTTATATCATGGCACAAATTTGGCCCATCGCTCCTACATGGTAAAGCCACAAATTTGGCCCATCGCTCCTACACGGTAAAGCCACAAATTTGGCCCATCGCTCCTACACGGTAAAGCCACAAATTTGGCCCATTGCTCCTACACGGTAAAGCCACAAATTTGGCCCGTCGCTGGTATCAGGTTAATACACCCATCCAAAAATCCTATCCTATCTAAAAATACTATCCGATATAAGGTCCCTGTTGTTGTATAGTTAAACAGACATTAAAATACGTAATATATTCATGCGTACTTAATCTAGAGGCAATTAAATAAAAAAAATAGTGTAAAGTTAAACAAACACTAAAATATGTAAAATATCTATACAAACCTAATTAGCCTTCTGATATGTTTTCAAAAATGCTTAACCTCCTAAATGTCCACCCCCCCCCCTCCCCCCCTGATCATGGCCCTACGGTGTGATCAACATGATTAATGGGAAATCCTAATTAAAAACTTTTGGCTTGTTAGTTAGGTAAATAGCACGGCTCTGATTCTGACAAATATCAATTAATTTAATCATCAACAAACTGTCATTTGATAATTAGCTTTTCGACGCCATGTAACGGCTAAGAAAAGTATTAATGTTTGTGATTCATATGATAATTAAAAAGCCAAGTGAATTACCGATATTATTTGATTCGTTTAATTATTGAAAACTCAAGCAAATTATCAATAAATGTGTATATAAAGGAGACATTAATTTTATATCAAGCAAATTCTGGGATAAGACTTTTGATTATAGGGGCAGTGATTAGAAGTTTTTATTTTTTGAATTTTTTTTTTCCCTTAAATTGCTTCTTTTGCTGTAAATAAAAAAAATAAAAAATAAAAAAAGAAATGGAATAATGAGGTTTGGCACTGTAGATGAAAAGCAACCAATCTTCTAACCACTCAAGATGACTCTTTTAAACCCGATGTTGTTATCTCTCTGAATATCTATGTAAATCTATGTAAATTTATGAGCAACCCTGATAAAAGTCTACGGTTGTCTTCCTTCTAACCTGACACACTCCGCTTGTATCTCGCTCAGTTACTCCTATGAAAAGCAACCAATCTTCTAACCACTCCAAATGACTGTTTTAAACCCGATGTTGTTCTCTCCCTGAATATCTATGTAAATCTATGTAAATTTATGAGCAACCCTGATAAAAGTCTACGGATGTTTCCCTTCTAACCTGACACACTCCACCTGTATCTCGCTCAGTTTAAGTCAGTTACTCCTCTTTATCGTTAATAATTCGTTATATATATAGTCTGGGGATTATCCGTATTGATAACCTAAGACTATTATGTTTAGCACGTTCAGTATCTTTCTAATTCCTTATTCACTCTCACAAATAAATCATAAGTTACATTACATTATATTATCATTCTTCTTCCTCTTCTTCTTCTTATTATTATTATTATTATTATCTAGGAGGTAACTCAGAACTAATATCAAGAACCGTAAATCTTCTTGCCTCTTGCTATAAAAAACTGCAGTCTTGTTCTGTCTAGACGAATCAAATCAATCCTCAGGCAACTGTGTGTGTGTGTGTGTGTGTGTGTGTGTGTGTGTGTGTGTGTGTGTGTGTGTACCAACATCAATGACACACACACAGGCAGCGTTATCCCCACAACTCAGATCAGGGAAGGATTATTATCAAGGCTGTTCTTTGTCTGGCCGTTACGTTACCCAGGCCGCTGGCGTCACAATGGACAACACACAAGCTTCCTCGCGCACATGTGTCTCCGCTGAGGGACTGTCTGCCCTGATAACCACCTGCACGCCGCCTCAACGCTGATAACCCGCCCTGTCCTTGTCGCTCGGCTCACACCCTCGAATGCTTTGTGTTTTACTTGCTTAGAGAAAGTGATACTATTCAGAGGTGACCTAGATCATTATACACTTATTCGTATGTTATTTTTACGGTAAAGGGGACAGGCAAAAGAGGAAAAATGCCCTAAAATGAATGCTCGCTGAAGATGTTAAAAAGATAAAGTATAGCTTCAGAAACGTCTTGATACCAAAGTAAAAGGTCAGAGATGGCAGTACTGTTAGATAAGAGAACTGAAAAACTCATTACATATTCTCCTCCAGGTAGCTTTGAGAGGGGGAAGTATATATTAAATTATGGAGAGGCTATTAGTATTGTTCATTAGGCTACACGAAGGGTCAAGGATGGTGATATTGTGGGAGAAAGTAACTGGAAACCTCATTACATAAAATCAATAAGCAAGAGACAATGGACAGGGAAGCGTTTTATTGTTTTGTATAGCTTAATTCTTTCCCTCATACGCATCCATTCTCCTCAAGCAAGGCAAAACAACAGCACTCACACAACAGGAACACGGATACCACGATCATTGTTACGGTGAGAACAATACGTAAGATCCACCAAGTTTTTATGCTTATGGGAACTTCACTTCGAGCTCAACCCCGCGTCCAGAAAGACAGGCCCTGAACCTCTATCCTCGTGAGAAAGAGGATGCGACTCCTTCCCATTCTCAGGCGATTGTCAGATGTTTTTAGGCCTACTATCGGGTTGCCTCGAAGTGCTACAAAAAAGTATATTAGCAGGTTTGAAGATGATTTTTTTTTGTCTTTAATATAAGATAATGCAACGAAATCTGATCTTTTATCGAGTTTTCTGGCGATGCTAAAAGAAATCGGAACTAGGTGATGCAAGCTTGACTGGGAATTAGTTGTTCTTTACTTGTTTATCAAAAATTACAAGCAGGTCGACACTTTGCTCATAATCTACGGTTCCTTACATACATACACAGACACAAGAAATAGAGATCGCAATAATTCTAAAAACAAACAATAAAGTACTAGCTGGCCAATGCTTTCCTTAGAATCTTTGGCCCTTTAAATATAAAAAAAAGTAGTAGCGATCACAATGCAAAAAACAAGCAATAAAATACTAGCTAATCGATACTTAGCTCGTAATCTGCGGTTCTCCATATACAAAAATGACAAAAACTCACAGTGCAAACAATAGAGTAACATCGCTCGTCACTTTGCTTGCACTTTATGGTCGTTTACATACACAAAAATAGGAAAAAAGTAGTGTAGCCATATCAACACGCAACCCATGTCATAATCCCTGTAAGTGTTTCCTCCCGCGTGTAACAGGGACAGGAAACGAACCACACGACACCATTCTTCTTCGGCCCCCGCGGTTCTCAGGGCGCGACGCAAACACCGCCGCGGGACACACAAAACCGGACCCCGTTTTCTTTGCCTCCCTCCCCCACGCTCCTTCCCGCCCCCTCGCGGCCTAAAAAATGTCGCCGTCTTCCCATAATTTGAATACGATGCGCGGGCGGAGCTGCAACTTGTATAATTATCGCGAGTTTTACGTGGATGGGAAATGTAGTGGTGGTGGTGGTGGTGATGGTGGTGGTAGTGACAGTAGAAGTATTGGTAGTAGTAGTAGTAACAATGTGCAGCAATGGTTACTACTACTGCTACTACTACTACTACTACTACTAAAGGAAAACAACGTAAAATTCAAGCAACACAATGTAACACTAAGCAGACTAGGATGATGAATGCCAGAGATGACGAAGCACACAACAGCAGGAGGAGAAGGAGGAGGAGGAGGAGGAGTAAGAAGAGAAGGAAGAGGCAACATCACATCCTACTCTCAAGATACACACCCAACAGGAAGAATAACACCACTATCGTAAACACAACTCCCACCGCCAACACCACAACACCGCGATCCCCCACAACACAACAGGAAGAGAAGAAGAAGCAACAGTAACAGATAACAGCTCTTCCTACCCTCAAGAAACCACATAAACAGGAAGGTCTACGAGATCTCCCAATACATACATAGCACCCGCATCAACAGGAAGAGAGGAAACAACGCCAACAGGAAAAACACCATTGTCAACACCACACCTCCATCATCCGCTATAATCACAACACCCACAACAGGAGCAGCAGAGGTCATATTAGGTAACAGCTCATCGTACCTTCAAGAAACAGCTCCAAGAGGAAAGAAAGCGCCACCGTCAACACAGCCCATGACACAACCCACAGCCACAGCGCCGTCCCCATCCTCCATCACTCAGCGCCCCTCGCACACTCACTCCGCCAACCCGATAAGCCCTCACCCAAAGGAAAAGGGAAACGTTATCGTGGGAATGTTCTTATCTACGCTGTTCTTTCCCCGATAGTGTTTATCTTAGTTTACTCGGCTTCACACGATGAGAACTTACTAGGATTTGCAGGTGTGTGTGTGTGTTGCCTCGTCAGCGTGCAGACTCACACTTAAGTCCATATTCTTAAACGTATGTCTCTCATTACGACTATATTCTAAGGCCACAAGATTAGCCGGATTTCCATGGGTGTTATTTTCTTAGCTTCATACTCTTACACGTATCAATCTCCTATTACGTTTATTTCCTAACGCCACAGAAGGTTCCATAGGTGCTTTTTTCCGTTTAGATGCAGAAGTCGTGTAAAACTTTCCCCAGCATCACAAAACAGTCCATGGAAATCCCAGGAACTTCTACGAGAGGCTTTTCAAACAGGGGATCTAAGGTGTTGATAGGTTTATAAATACTCTTTACTTTTATCTTTTATAGGAGCGGCGAGTAGCGGGCTTTTTTCTTGTACTCTTTTTATTGCCGTGTCCTCTGATGTAAAAAAAAGAAAAAAAGAACTGCACATACTCACATAAAAAGGGAATATGTTGTCGTGGGAATATCCTGATCTAGTGGGAAAATAAATTTGTGGTTATAATTCCAGGTTTTGATGGTTCGTTTGGTGGGTTTTGTGTTCCTTCGTCGGCGTAGACACACTCACTCAGAATTGAACACATCCACAGAAAATGGGAAATGGTGTCATGCGATATCCTGATCTACTGTGAAGGTGAATTTGTAGTTGTAAGGTGAGATTTTGATGGTTACTGTAGAGGGTTTTGTGTTCGTCAGCGGGCGCACTCACACTCAGAAATCCACCCACCCACAGAAAACGAAAAATGTTGTCATGGGAGTATCCTGATTTAGTGTGAAGGTGAATTTGTAGTTGTAAGATGAGTTTTTGATGGTTACTGTAGAGGGTTTTGTGTTCGTCAGCGGGCGCACTCACACTCAGAAATGCACCCACCCACAGAAAACGAAAAATGTTGTCATGGGAATATCCTGATTTAGTGTGAAGGTAAAGTTGCAGTTGAGTAGAGATTTTGATAGCTATTTTAATAGGGCTTTGTGAATCGCCTTATCTACATCTGCAGGAAATATTAAACATTACCAAGGGAATATCCTGATTTTTTAGGCGGTTATTTTTCCGAGAACGCCCTTTGTGTGTGTAAAAAGATAGATTCTGAGTCACGGATTGAGAGAGATCTTGATGGTTACGTTAACGGGTCTGAAAAGCTTGTTAATCCGGCAGCGAGCACACCCACACTCACACACTCACCCCCACGCCCACGCCCACACTCACATCCATACCAACACACACACACACACACACACATATACCCCCCACCCCACCCACATCAACACCAACACACTCACCCACACCCAGCGGAAAAGGAAAACATTATCATAGCATTATCCTCGTTTACGTGATTAGGCTACTTTCTTGGCAAAATTATCTTCGAGTGAGACATTACAGTAAACTCGGCTACATAGGATGAGGGTTTGATAATTAGGATAGCGGGGTTGTGAATAGGGTTTTGCCAGAGGAGACACACACACACACACACACACGAACTGAACACACCCACCAGAAAAGGGGGACTCATATGCTATCTTATCTAGATGTTTACTTTTATAGTTACTCTTATTTCCTAGAGTGAAGGTGAACGCGGAGTAACAGGAAGAGTTTATGAGGGTTGGTGTTTATTCTCGTTTCAATATTTATTCTCTAGTTTATATGTTCTATGTTATATGTTCCTCTTGTTCTATGTTTCTCTATGTTCAATGTTTCTCTTATGTTCAATGTTTCTCTGTTCAACGTTTTTCTAGTTCTATGTTTCTCTATGTTCAATGTTTCTCTATGTTTCATGTTTCTCTAGTTCAGTGTTTCTCTATGTTCAATGTTTCTTTGTTCTATATTTCTCTATCTTCTATGTTTCTCCAGTTACATGTTTCTCAAGCTTCAATGTTTATTCTCAAGTTACTGTTATTTCCAAAGGTGAAGGTGAACGCCGAGTCGCAGGATAAGAACTTGTGGCTTACGTGAGCAGGTGTGTGAATCCTCCTGCCTAACGTGACTGAACTACTATCCTAAGTGCACATTCTGATTACTGTTATTTCCAAAAGTGAAGGTAAAACTGAATCACAGGATGAGAACTTGGAGGTTACGTGAGCAGGTGTGTGAATCCTCCTGCCTAACGCGACTGAACGGAAGGCATTAAGGGCCAAATTAGTATAATGAAGAGGTGGAGGGCGAACCGTCTGCCCACCGAGGGAATCAGGGCGGCCCGGAAGTGTGACCGTCGACCTTATGTAAACAAAGTCAGCTGATGGGATGCGTGACGTCACGAGCTCATTCCGGCCAGGTCAAGGCAACTCCCCCTCCCCCCCTGCCTCGACCCTGACCTCAATGACCTCCTGAATCCTAAATGAAGACGAAAATAAAACCCAAACCTTTATAATATGTGAAAAAACTAATCGTATTTATTTAGTTTATTAATATTTTGATGCATAAACTTTTTTTTCTTAGGTTGAGTATGCAAAATCTAAACTTGTTGGTTGTTGTGTGTGTGTGTGTGTGTGTGTGTGTGTGTGTGTGTGTGTGTGTGTTACTCAAGTGTACTTATGAAAAACAGAAAACGGAGGCAACATGACACTTAAGATAGACTAAACTATAATAAAAATAAATCAATAAATAACAGAAAACAAACAAAAAGCAAACAAATAAGAACTGTTGATTATTATGGGATACGCAACTTCACATTTTTACCTAAATTACTTTCATTCTCTCACGCATTTCCTGTCGATCACTTTCCCTGGACTGTTTTGGGACCTGAAATATATTGTTCCGAGTGCACGAAAATACCAGATTCATGCAATTACGAACTGAATAATTGAATGAAAAATAACCTGGCCTGCGATAGCACTGAATAAGCCTTGATTAAAAATAAAAAAAATATATATATATATAACACGGGAACAAATAGTAATCTGTCTAGAGGCAATATTTATGTACATGTAATTTTTTCTCTCTCTTTTTTTTTTACACTGATGGAAATATATGACGCGAGTGTTTGGCGAGAAATAAATAGATTGGAAATAACACACAAATAGTAAAATAGAGAAAATGACTAAAATAAAGATGTTAAGAGTATTGCAATTGTTAAAAGGTGGTAATTTGATGTCTATAATGTTGCTTACACACACACACACACACACACACACACACACACACACGTGACTCAATCTAAAGTCTTCAGTTTTGATTAATATGAAACCTCTTTAGTGCTCTCTCTCTCTCTCTCTCTCTCTCTCTCTCTCTCTCTCTGTGTGTGTGTGTGTGTGTGTGTGTGTGTGTGTGTGTGTGAGAGAGAGAGAGAGAGAGAGAGAGAGAGAGAGAGAGAGAGAGAGAGAGAGAGAGAGAGAGAGAGAGAGAGAGAGAGAGAGAATTTTTAATGCACTAATGAAAAAAAAAATGAAAAAAACAAACAAACGGAGGCAACATGACACTTAAAACCATAACCAAACCAAATAGATATCAACCACAAAAACGCTAAAAAAACAACAACAACTGCAAGGATGGCGGAAGAGGAAGACGAAAGAATAAAGAGCGAGGCAATGAGTCAGGCAGTCCTCCATCACTCCTCACACCCTCGCATTTCCTTCTTTCCCAGTACGCCGCGCCGCTACGATGAGGAAGAAAACAACAGAGCAAACTCATTCCCCCGTGAACCGCAGCATTTCCTAAGCGCGCGGGGCCGCCTGCCTGCCTGCCTTCCATCACACGAATTTATTGCGAGAACCCAAGGACGTGTGAAAGAACAGTTGAACGAATAGAAGGAAAAGTAGAATAGAATAGAAATAGAAGAGAAAGGCTAGTAGAACGAATAGAAAGAAAAGTAGAATATAAATAGAAGAGAGACTAGAAGAACGAATAGAAAGAAAAGTAGAATATAATATAAACAGAAGATAAGATAATAGAAAATAAATAGAAAAACGGATAAAAAGAACATTAGTAGACAGAGGAATAAAATATAATAGAATGTAAGAGAATAGAAAGAACAAACGAACGAATAGAAAGAAAAGAAGAGTAGAAAAGAAATAGAGTAAGATAAAATAGAATACAGAGAATGGAGAATAGTAAAGCGTGCGAAAGAGTAGAAAGAATAGTAGTAGTAGTAGTTAAAAATAGTTGCAGTAGTCACGGTCGTAACACAGTATTGCCAAGGCTTATGTAACGTTATGGTGGTATAATACAGGAGAGAGAGAGAGAGAGAGAGAGAGAGAGAGAGAGAGAGAGAGAGAGAGAGAGAGGTTTGAGTGACACCCGTGATGCACCACAACTGTGACTGGTTGACTCGTTCTTGCATGTAATAGCACACACACACACACACACACACACACACACTCTCTCTCTCTCTCTCTCTCTCTCTCTCTCTCTCTCTCTCTCTCTCTCTCTGTTCTAAATATGGAAAATCAGGACAAATTGAAAACGAGCGAGCGAGAGAGAGAGAGAGAGAGAGGAGGTTGACATACTCGCATTTACTTACACAAATTTCAATGAACATTCTCCGTTTCTATCAACAAATCACGTATGTAACAAAAAATAATAATAATAACGATACGAGAGAGAGAGAGAGAGAGAGAGAGAGAGAGAGAGAGAGAGAGAGAGAGAGAGAGAGAGACAGACAAGAGACCAAAACCCAGAGACTGAGAGAGAGAGCGAGCGAGCAATTTATCGCCGAGTCGGATTGGATGGCAAATCACACCCTTCTCTCCTGCCCCAGCGAGGCCCCCAAATTAGGTCGCCGGAGCGTGTAATCAGCTAATTGAGAGGTGGCGGCCAAAGGGACTGACTGCACGGGATCAGCTTGTGTTGGAGGGGCCGATGAGCGCGTTTCATTTAATCATTTGTTCCACTTCTTGTGTCCCCTCGCTCGCTCTCTGGATATCCCCATTCTCTCTCTGTCTCGATATCCCCATTCTCTCTCTCTGTCTCGATATTCCCATTCTCTCTCTCTCTCTCTCTCTCTGTTTACACTTCCCAGCCTCCTCCTCCTCGTCCTTCCTTCCTTCCTTCCTTTCCCTCGCTCGTCTCTATCTCTTATTTAACTTCTTGTTCTTTCTATATCTCTCACTTCCTCTCCCTCCTCCTTCTCCTATTCCTTCTCTACGCTTCTTCCCCTACACTCTTTACTTCTTTTCCTTTCCCTCTTTCTTCCTATCTCTTCAGTCTTTCAACCTCTCGTTCTCTCCCTTTCCCCTTTTTCTCTTCCTCTCTTTCTTCCTGGTCCCTTCCTTTCCATCTCTTCCTCTCTCTCGGTGTTACCCTCCATAGCTATCCCTTCGACTATCTCTTATCTCATATCCTCCCTCTCACTTCCTATATCTTCCTTTCCCTCTTCCCAGCCTCCTCCTCTTCTCCTTCTCCCTTCCCCAACCAGTCTTAACGTCTAATCCCAGTCTACCATGACATACCTCTATAAACTGGATGGTCTGTCTGCTCAAGTCTTTCCAGTCCACTACTCTCTTACACTCCTCAGTCCTCCCTTCCGTCTCTCATCTCACTCGGCCATCAGGTTTAACGCTAGTCTGGCATGGTCTATCTGGATGGTCTGGGCTCTGGAGGGTCTATTTCTGCCCCCGTGTGTTAAACTGGGGCAGAGTTCCGAAAGTGTGCCATGGAATTTACAAGGACCGGATGCAAGTGTTGAAATGTCAAGGTGTTGGTCTCCTGGCTAGCCCCCGTTACTGTGTGTTGTTGTTTGTGTTGTCCTTGTCCTTGTTGCCCTTGTTTTTCTTGTTGTTGTTGTTGTTGGTGGTGGTGGTGGTGGCAAGTGTAGTAGTATCATTGTGATTATTAGTTGTGGTAGTGTTAGTGTTAGTATTAGTAGTGTTAGTAGTAGTGGTTATTGTGGTTGTTTTAGTGGTGGTTGTTTAAGTTGTAGTAGTAGTAGAAGTTGTTATTGTTGTTGTTGTTGCTGGTGGTGGTGGTAGTGTTTGTGGTGGTGGTAGTGGCTGTAGTAGTGGTGGTTGTAGTGACAGTGATTATGGTTGTGTTGGTGGTGGTGGTGACGGTGGTGGTGATAGTGGTTGTGGGTGTTGTTGTTGTTGTTGTTGTTGGTGGTGGTGGTGGTTTTCCGTCCTATACGTGTAGTGTTTGTGTTTCTTGTTTGTGTTGGAAGATTCGCGTTTCATGTAGATGGCCTTCATGAATGTTTGTCCGTGTGTACATATGCTCCGCACCCATCACTGCCCTGCTGCACACACACACACACACACACACACACACACACACACACCTATATGCATATGCGTCCACACGTCCACGCTAAGAGAGGCTGAATGCACGCCGCCACTGAACGCTGTCACACACACACACACACACACACACACACACACATCCACTCATAAAACACGCACAATCACCTATACACACATAAAACATACACACAAATAAAAACAAACAAACACACCCACACGCACGCATCCACTCATAAAACACACACATAAAAACATGCACAGAAAGAAACGCACAATCACACACACACACACACACACACACACACACACACACACACACCTGTCAACGTTAATATACAGCAATACAGGTAAACGCTCCTCTTACATCCCTCGTTACCCTAAATAGAAAGAGACCTCTCTCTCTCTCTCTCTCTCTCTCTCTCTCTCTCTCTCTCTCGTTCTTTCCTGCCGCTTCCACTTGCTCCTCCTCCACGCATCTTTACCTCTTTCTCTCTTTACTTTTTTTTTATCTCTTCCGTTCCCTCGGTTGTCCTCCCCAGCCTCCTCCTCCTCCTTCGCTTCTCTCTCTACTTCATGTTCTTTCCCTCTCTCTATCTCCTTACCTCTTCTCCTTCCCAGCCTCCTCCTTCTTCTCCTGTGTATCTCTCTACTTCCTATTTTTCTTTCCCTCTCTATAACTCTTTATCGCTCCTTTGCATCTCTTCTTTTTGTTCTCTCCCTCCCTCGGTCACTCTTTCCTATCTCCCTTACACCTGTCAGCGGGGAGGGGTGGGTGGGGGGTGGGGGGCAGGTGCACAGGTGGGCCGCGGCCTAAACTAATGAAACCCGCGGCGACTCACGCGAAGCCATTGACGGTACACAATTATAAAAAAAAAGGAAAATTTGTGCGCCGGACGATGGGACGATGATGGCCATTCAACCGTATTTTACATTTGTTTGCGCAAATTGTTTATTGAGTCCGCGTTTTCGTTGAGGGAGTGGCGCTGTTGTTGTTGTTGTTTTGTGTGTATGGAACAGGTGTGCGTATGATCAAATGAATGTGTATTTATTTTTTTAGTTTATTTGTTTCCTAAGGTAAATTTATCAGGTCTGGAGTTATACAGGTAAGAGACAGGTGTGCATGTGATCAAATGAACGTGTTTTAAATTATTGGAGTCTATTTTAGGTTAAATTTAAGTGGGCTAAGATTATACAGGTAAGATAAAAGTCGAGGTGAAAGTGATTAAAACGGGTTAGATATAGATTCTGATAAGACTGCAGAGGAAGCACACACACACACACACACACACACACACACACACACACACACACACACAGTCACGGTCACGCCACGGTCACGCCACGTTGTTCACAGTAGCTGGCGGAAATCCGTTCATGGCCACCTAGCGAGCGATGCTTCCCGCCGGAGCCTCAGGTAAGGGTGACAACGCTGTGCTACCGTGCTGAAGGGAGGGACGACGGAGGCACGGCAGCGGCGGGAGGAGGAGTCAGCAGTGTGTGTGTGTGTGTGTGTGTGTGTGTGTTAGATAGACATAGGTGGATAGAAAGAGATAAATACAGATAGAATAGAACAGAAAGACCAGAAAGAACAGAAAGGTAGACTAGAAAGAACAGAAAATAGATTAGAACAGAAAAATTAGACTAGAAAGAATACAAAAAAAGATAGGAATAGAAAGATAAAATAAAAATGGAGATAGATATAGGTAAGGACAAACAACCAAACAGACAGACTAAACAAAAACAACCAAACAACCGGACGAAACAAGAGAACACAAACCGAGTCACCAAAGAGTTCAGTCACCGAACCAATGAATGTGAGTTAGCGTCGTTAGTGAGTGTGTGCTACGCGTGCGGATATGGGTGACTACGTGTGTGTGTGTGTGTGTGTGTGACCTTTTTACAGGCCAAGAGCCGGGCCAAGGGCAAAACGAGAATATAATAAAATAAAACATCCCGTAACAAGCAGGTCCTAAAATAACAAGGCAGCGGACTATGCCTAAAAAAAAAAAAAAAAAAAAAAAAAAACGAAATGGTGAAATAACGAAATCACAAGAAAACACAAATATGCCGAAAAATCAAAATTATAAGAAAAAAAAAATCCCGCAACACTCTGCTCCTAAAATATCGGCAAATATCGAAACAATGATAAAGTATTTTCGGTTCGCTCTTGGAAGGTTGCAGTCGTAGGTAGGAGGAACATCGAGGATAGATCACGGTTCCGGAGTGTACCAGCAGAAAGGGATGAAAGAATGACGCCACAAGCTGACTATTGCATTAGAAATCTGGACAACACTGTGATGGTCTTGCGATAATTAAGGCGTAGGAAAGTAGGAACACTGAAAAAAAAAAAAAGAAGATTCCAGAATGTAGCAGCGAAAAAACAGAGATGAAAGAATGAAGCCACTGATCAACTCTTGCATAAGGAAGCTGGACAAGACAGGGATGAGCTTAAATGGTTAAACGGACCGCTGTAATAAAGACGGTGATTTCAGAGTATACCAGCACAAAAGAAAAGATGAAAGAATGACGCCGCTAACCAACTCTTGCATAAGGAATCTGGACAACACAAAAATGGGCTAGGGGAGAAATTCTTGTACAGCCAGGCAGCAAAAGGATTAGAGGCATGCGCTAAGGAAGGTCGTAAGGACTAGGGAAGTAAGAGGCACCAGGAGCGTTACAGGCGAGAGGGGAGTTACTGGTGGCAGGGTCGTGACTTGCAGTGTTACAGTCGGTGGTCCGTTGCAGCGGAGAGCGTGTGACGTGAGGGAGGAGCCGCACCACCCTAATCATTGCGTCACCTCTCTCTCTCTCTCTCTCTCTCTCTCTCTCTCTCTCTCTCTCTCTCTCTCTCTCTCTCTCTCTCTCATTCCTGGTTATTTTCCTTTCTAGCTTCGTTTTTGTTCCTGTTTTGTCGCTTTCTCTCTCTCTCTCTCTCTCTCTCTCTCTCTCTCTCTCTCTCTCTCTCTCTCTCGTTCGTGCTTATTTTCCTTTCCTTTCCTTTCCTTTCTGAATTCGCTTTTTCTTACGTTTTGTTTTATCATCCTCGCATTATTCTGCCCCTCCCTTTCTCTCTCTCTTTTTCTTTTTCCTTATTCATTGTTATTTTTCTTTCTGTGTTTGTTCTTTTTTTCTTTTTTCGTTTCGTCGCCTCTTCGTATTATGCCCTCCCTCTCCCTCCACGCACGCACGCAATGCAAACTTTTAATTAAGCCTAATGTTATCTATATTTGAAACTCCCCCTCTTTCTCTCTCTCTCTCTTTCTCCCTTTTCGCACGCTTCCCCTTCCTCCTCCTCTCCTCCCCTCACTCTTGCTCTTTTTCATTCCCCTCCTGTTTCTGTTCCTCGTCCTCCTGCTATTTTGTTTCTTCTTTATATTCGTTCTCGTCTTTTTCCTCCTCCTCCTATTCTTCTTCTCCTCTTTCTCCTCCTTCTCTTATTTCTTCTTTGCCTTCGTTCCCCTTCTCCTCTTTCCCCTCCTACTCCTTTCATTTTATTTCTTCTTCTTTTTCTTCCTCCTCCTCCTCCGTCTTTTCCTCCTAAGGCAGTGTTTAAATGGCTGCCTCATCAATCTCCCACAAACACACACACACACACACACACACACACACACACACACACACACAAAGACCCTCCCTCCTCTCCCACCACAACACACACGCAACACACCTGGTAACGCCTAAACAAACAACACACAAACACCACCAGCAACACATTTCAACACCTAATAGGAACAACAAGTCCACGTGTCGCAAAGGTCCCACAGAGGTACTAACGAGACGCACCTGCCACCCGAAAAACAGAGCCCAGGTGAACCCCCACAGGTGAGTCAGGGGTGTATCAGGTGATGGTGGGTCGCGGGGCTTTCATGTGGTGGCCCTGGACCTGCTAGACGGCTCATACTACTCCCCCCACCCCCCCTTCAACCTCCCCACCCCCAAGTTGTTTTATCTATTCTTTCCTCACTAATGCAGGGTTTTATGTTGCTCCATGGCTATTTTTTTTTTTGGTTACCTTTCTTGTTTTTTTGCGTTTTTGCTTGTGTTTGTAACCTATGTGGATGAACTGTGATGTTTTTTTTTATATACAGCAAAGGAGACAGCTCAAGGGCAAAAATAGATAAATAAATAAATAAAGAAAGAAAGAAAGAAACAGTAATGAAAAAAAAAAAAAAAAAACGCTACTCGCTGCTCCTATAAAAGATTTCAGAGTGGCCGAAAGATAGGTCAATTTCGGTAGGAGAGGTGTCTTGATACCCTCCTCTAGTGGTCAAAAAGCTTATCTATATCTGTCCATTTACATATCTCTTTCCCTCTCTCTATTTCCTTCACCCAAACCTTACTTCTTCCAATATTACTCCTTCTCTCCCTCCACTCCCCTCAATCCTTAATCTCACCTTTAAACGGCTCCCTCGCTCATTCAACTCCTTGCAACCTTTCTTCCATCTCATCTTCCCATTCTACTCACTCCTCCCTCCCTCCTGCCTCCACCAGTACACTCTTCTCTCCTTTCACCCACATTCCTCAACCTCCAACACCTCACCTTTCACTCCTCTCTTTCCTCCCCTCTACCCCCAATCAGGTCCTCCGCTCACAGCCACCCACCCTCACCGATTACATCAACTCTGTGTATATGTGTCGTAACTTTTATGATCCTTTCTGCTTCATTAAGAGGCACGGCCGAGGTGGTGTGGCGGAGCACGTGTAAGTGGGACTACGAGAAGGGTTAAAATGCAAACAATGACAGTGAGTAGCGGGCTTTTTTTTCATTCACATTTGTTACCTTTTTTTATGCCCTTGAACTGACTTTTCTGCTGTAAAAAAAAAAAAAAAAAAAAAAAAAAAAAAAAAATTCTGAAAAAAAAAGTAATATTGATGGTGATAATGATGGTGGTGGTAGTGGTGGTGAAATTAATAACAATGATACTACTATAACTACCACAACTACGGCTAAATAAAAAAAAACCCACCATTGTTTTTTTACTACCCCTACTTCTACTACTACTATTACTACTTTTTTTTATATATAGCCTCCATCCGGTTTGAGTCGCGTTAACAAGTATATCCTCTCTTAGCATAGTTCATTGGCCCCAAGGGAACCAACGACTGTGACCGCAATCCAGCTTTATCACCTTTGAATTAATCATGCACACAGTTTTATCGACTTCAGACTTGTGGTTGATACGAATGTTGACCACTAGCGCCTTTTCGGAGTTAGCAGGTCCGCGATGAGTGTTATTTTGGGTGTAGGTTATCTGTGGCACACCTCGTAAGAACACTTCAGCTACTACAACAACAAGAAGCAACAACAAAAACAATCATTACTACTACAACTACTACTACAACCTTAACTTTACCGTTTACTACAACAAACGACTCCTCCTCCTCCTCCTCCTACTACTACGACTACTACTACTACAATCACAAATACTACAACTAATAATAATAATAATAATAATAATAATAATAATAATAATAATAATAATAATAATAATAATAATAATAATAATAATAATAATAATAATAATAGTAATAACAATAATAATAATAAGTATGGCAAAAAAAACTTAACAAGACGTAAATTATGACGAGAATGAGAAGAAAAATGGACGAATAACTTTTTCATTTATTATTTACTTTTGATTTTTTTCTGTGATTTATATATTTTTTTTTTACGGGATGACGAAGCGGTCGTAACATAAATACAATATACTAATTCACGGCGCAAACAACAACGGACTGCAAGTAAAGACAAATGAATAACCAACTAACTCACCCACAGTCCCCTAAAGCTACGTTCGCGGCGTTCATCAGGATTTCCCCGTTCATCCGCGCTCACCAAAAAAAATGAGAGAGAGAGAGAGAGAGAGAGAGAGAGAGAGAACGTGAAGCAAAACGAAAATGAACCACTGAGGAACGTATTAAATATCAACGTAATATTAGGTTTAGTTCTACTCTCTCTCTCTCTCTCTCTCTCTCAGTCACGTACCCCCCCCCCCCCCCCCACTTCACACACCAAGAAAAGACCATGAAATGAATGTCCTCAATCATACACTCTGTCTCTAATCTATACGAACGCTACGGGAGGTTAAATGTATAAGTTATCGTATGGGAGAGTGAATGCAAACTATCGTACACAAAGAACCGGTCATTGGTCTCAACTCTATCCCCTCCCCTTTCCACACACACACACACGCACGCACACACACACGCACATGCACTCATCCATACACCCACCTACACCCACACCCACACCCACGCGTTTCTCTCGCATATGTAATATTTGGACAGTAATTATCCCAGAAATGTTAATTGGTTATAACTTGTGGCCTCTGCATATTTCAAAGGCCGTTGGACATTGATGGGAGTAAATAAATGTTTAAATGATGATGGCTGCTGGACAGGGTCAAACGTAATTGCATACCCGCCCTCTTCACCACCTTCCTCTTCCCCTCATTTTCATTACCGCGTTTTACCTGTTTCCATCACAACGTTACTGCTTGCCCATCCTCTTCATTGTCTTCACTATCTTCTTCTTTTCGACTATCATCTATTTTCTCTTAACAGCACACCTCTCTTCTTCCTTATCTCCCTTCTCTTGTCCATTTACCATCTCCACCTATCATCATTTCCCTTTAATATAATTGCACGTGAGCATTTTTCATTACCTTCGTCTTTTCGTCCATTCTACTGTACCCTCCCCTATCTTCTATTCTTCCTCTACATAACTACACGCCTCCTATCTTCACTACCCTTATTTTCTTTTCACTATCATCTATTCCCCTTTAAATGATTGCCCTTCACTACCTTTCCCTTTTCGTTCATTTACTATACCTTCAACTATCGTCTATCCTTCCGTAGCATGATTGCACTCTACCCTTCTTCCTTACCTTCTTCTTTTCGTCCATTTGCTATATTTTTCCTTCCTTCCATTTACCATTAATAAGATTGCATAAGTCTTCTCCAGTACCTTCCTCTTTTCCCCCATTTACAACCTCTACTATCTTCTATTCCCCTTAAACAGAACACCACTCTTCGTCCATTCACAACCTCTACCTATCACCTATTCCCCATATACATAATTGCACACCCACCTTTTTCACCCTCTTCACCATCTCCCTCTTCGTTTTCAGTTCCTACAACCCTCACGTACCACCCATATACCCACTTCAACATGACTGAATTATCGCCCTCTTCCTCTTCACCCACTTCACCTCCTTCCTTATTCACCACCTTCACTATCACCTGGCATGAGTTGGATTAGGACGCACCTTATCTCTTGTATAACGCGTCACTTCCATCACCCGTAAGTCCTTATCTTTTCCCATTTGGTTACCTGTGTCCGTAAGCCTTAATTCGACAGGTATTAAAGGCTTGGCTACCTTGAGCGTTATTAGACACGAAAAAGTAGTGTATGTTTCTTATCTACATGACTGGAGTTTTCTTTATTTTACGTATTTTTTAAGCTCATTATGAAGGTATGTTCTCAGCTTCTATGGCCCGGAAATACCATGTGGACCATCGACTTGGACTATTTTTTTCTTTCGTTCTATTCCTCCTTTTCTCCCTCTCCCTGTTTTTATTCCCCATCTTCCCCTCACTGATTTTCTGTACACAATCTTTCTTTCCGTTTCGAGCTTCCACTACGACTATATTCCAGGGTCATTAAACTACCCCTGGAAATGCCCCAAACTCCCACGAAAACCTTGTCACATGTATATGATTGGGAGCCGAGATGTTCAAGAGTATGAGGTTGGTATTGTCAGATGTTCCCACCCCTCACACCAACTATTTTTAAAGGCCAAAAAGGAGGTTAATCGAGTTCTAATGAGCGTTCTTTTAGGTTCACGGTACAGAAGAAGGCTCAGACAACCACCAGGGTCACAAAAGTACCCCTGGCAATGCCCTAAACTCCCACGAAAGACTAATAAATGACGTGTTCTTGGGCGCACAAATGTTTAAAAATATGGCCCTGAGCCTCGGTGCCTTTAAACTAGATCTGTGGCCTCACGTGGGAGTGTGTGTCCGTCTGTGCGTGTCCGAATATGTGTCAGTGACGTCATCTCCGGTGGGGCTCGATCCGTGGCGATGACCTTGGCGATAAGATTGTGGCGGCGAAGTGTTTCCTCTCAACGGCACGCCACACCTTCGATACCGCGAGGAGGAGGAAGAGAGAGAGAGAGAGAGAGAGAGAGAGAGAGAGAGAGAGAGAGAGAGAGAGAGAGAGAGAGAAACTTAAGGACACGAGGCTTTAAGGGGACACATTGAAGGCCGAAAGTTAACCCTGCGAATAAAGTTTACCTCACGGGGAGATACACAAAGCTCATTTCCCTTGATTTTATTCATTTATTCACGTCCCTGAGAGAGAGAGAGAGAGAGAGAGAGAGAGAGAGAGAGAGAGAGAGAGACTGGAGTGGCCAAATGTAGGTCGCTGAGCTTTGGGAACCGAATCGTCAACTTTATCTCGATTTCACTTGTCACTGCCGCGCTATGAACCCGGCACGCGGAGTCACACGCGGACCCGAAGTTTGACAAAGGCGTTACGTTAATCTCTCGGGACCACAATTACGCTACACGTCAGGTTCAGCGGCTGTGGGACCGAAGGGAGGAGAGAGGGAGAAAGTAGGAAAAGTAGGAGTGAAATGGGGAGAGGAAAAGAAGAAATGGGAATGAGGAAAACACGAACAGGAAGCGATACTGTGGGCTGTGGGACCGAAGGGGTGAGTGGGGGAAAGGAGGGAGAGTAGGAGAGAACAGGCGAGAGGAAAAGAAAAAATAAGAGTAAGTAAAACAGGAACAGAAAGCGACAGTGGGATTGAGGAGAGAGAA
Source organism: Eriocheir sinensis (assembly GCF_024679095.1). Classification (NCBI taxonomy): domain Eukaryota; kingdom Metazoa; phylum Arthropoda; class Malacostraca; order Decapoda; family Varunidae; genus Eriocheir; species Eriocheir sinensis. Next base: position 4,214,160 of record NC_066556.1, on the reverse strand, counting down.
AACGAAAGAGATACTGGCAATGTGGAGGAGAGAGAAGGAAAGCATGGGATAAAAGGAGTGAAGAGAGAGGGAAAGGAAGGGTAGGAGTAAGGAGGAGAGAGAAAAGGAGAGGGTAGTGAGAAGGAGAGAGAGGAAATGGAAGGGATGGGAGGAGTGAGGAGAGAAAGGCAAGTAGGGATAGTGGGAGCGAGGAGAGAAGAGAGGAGAGGAGGAGGAAGAGGGAAGGAGAGGAGAGAGCCCAACCAACTATCCGTGAGTTGGTCGCGTCCCTTCAGATTACAGCGTTCACTTGAGGTCACGAGAAACATCGAATACTATGCAACGGGGCTCTTCTTTTTTTCTCTTTCACTTTCCACCTGTACTTCAACCTTTCCCGCGTCTCTTTTCGCCGCTCTTCGTGGACGTAAAAAGATTAAAGTCCACGCAATAACCTGGAGGTCGCGAGCAACATCCGGTATTATGGAAACGCTCTTTTTGTTTTGTTTTTTACTTTCTATCCGAATTTTCAACCCTTTTCCATAATCTTCCCGGTTAATATAGACGTCAAAGGAAGGTTCTGAGTCCACTATGCACTGATGTTCTTTTGTTTAACTTTCTACTCATATTTCAACCCTCGATACTTAGCAATGGCACTCTTCTATGTTACTTTCTCGATCTATTTTCAACCTTTCCCGGCATTTTTTCGCTCTATATAGACCTCAAAAGAACGTTCAAAGTCCACTATACAACGACACTCTTATATTCTGACTTTCTATCCTTATTCTCAACTGTTTCCCTCAATCTTCTCGCTCTGTATAGACATCTCAAGAAAGTTCAAAGTCCACTATGCCACGATGCTCTTCTGTTTAACTTTCTATCCGTGTTTTCCGCCTTCTTCGCAGCACCAATCTTCTCGGTCTACATGGGCGTCAAAAAGAAAGAAAGTTCACAGTCCATGAAAGTCGTGAAGCAGACGGTCCCGGTGTGATTTATAAGTCGTCGGGTGAAAGTCTATAGATTTATGGTTGCGGTGCCGAGTGCCGAGTCCCCCCTTGCATGACGCCTTGTTGCAGGGTGTTTGGTCATAGAAAACGGGGCATGGATATCACCACAACCACCGTCACTATCACCACCATATCACCATTCCCATACATCACTATTACCGTCACAATATGTCAGCCACCACCACCACCACCACCCTCGTCACCATTTATCACCACCACCATCACCATTCATCACTATCACCATCACCATAGCAATCGTCATCACAACCACAAGTCACCATCACCACCAAATCCACTACCACCACCATCACGACTCACAAGAGGTCACACGAGAAACAAACTTGACTCGATGTTTGTTGGTCCTTAAGTGTCCTTCTATCTTAACTTGACACTGTGTTTGTTGTTGGTGCTCGCTTTACTACAAGCTCTCAGGAAGGTCACACACACACACACACACACACACACACGAGTTCTTAATCACGCCTTTTAACACTTGAGAGAGAGGCGTTAGTGTGTGTGAATGAGGACTTAATACGAAGAAGGGACGGGATAGTAGGAGTACGAAGGATAGGGAAAGGAAGAGGTAGATAAGAGAGGGAAAAGAGGAAATAAGAGTGAGCAGGAGAGAGAAGGAAAGGAAGAAGAGTAGAGATGAGGAGAGAGAGGGAAGGAGAGGATACCAGAAGAGAGAGGAAAGGAGGGATATTAGGAGAGTGGAGGGGAGGAAGAGAGGAAGGGAAGAGGAGATAAGAGTGAGCAGGAGAGAGAAGGAAAGGAAGAAGAGTAGAGGTGAGGAGAGAGAGGGAAGGAGAGGATACCAGAAGAGAGAGGAAAGGAGGGATAGTAGGAGAGAGGAGAGGAGGAAGAGAGGAAGGGAAGAGCAGCGAGCCGAACCAACTGATTAAACTGAATGTCATCTCTTGTTCTCTTTTTAACGCCAAAGGAAGCAGCTTAAGGGTAAAAAATAATAATAACGAGAGAAAAAAGCCCGCTAATCACTGACTCAATAGAAATAAAAGAGTTTAGTGTTCCAAGTAAACAAACTGACCTTCTCAAGCAAACCTTTTCATATGTGTTGGTGGGTGAATCTTGTAAACACTCGCCAGAGAACCACAGATAAAGTACTTTTAAAGATCACACGGTTACGAAACATACAAAACTAACGACCACAACACACGCACACACACACACACACACACACACACACACACACAAACACCAGATCACGTATTTCCCGGAGAGACAAAACAACACACCAAACTCCACCACTATCACCACCACGAACACCTTCCACCACGCACCGCACCACCATCACCACCACCACCACCACGTCTGATCACGCATTTACCGCAGACACAAAACACAGCAACAAATCAAACATCGTCACGAGGACCTTTCACACAGCTCATCACCAACACGGCACCGCGAGATCGTAAGGGCAACACAGCATTGACACGGCACCACCACATCACTACTCCACACCTCCACAACATCATCCCTACCACATTACCGCAGCCCCACTACGTAACGAGCATAACGCCACTAACACCGCATTTAAACAGCACCATAACATCGCTACTCCACACTCCCTAAGCACTTTATCACGGCACTCCCACACCACCACCACAACGTAACCAACACAGTACCACAACTAAAACAACACACGCACACCACCACATGACCACCACAGCATTTAACAGCACCACCACACCACAGCACACCACCACCGCGGCACAGAACACCCACCGTCCACGCCACACAGCTGGGCCGCGCGGGATGCAGGCGAGTGTCAAGCCTTTGCTTTCACTGTAGACAAACGATATAATGTTTTCACTGCATGTCTGAGCGGGAGACCTTTGTTATCACTGTGCGTGTCGCTGTGTGTGAGTGGCCGCCCTGACGGTCACGCAATAGAGGCAGAGTCGGTCCCATGCGTCTCCTCCCCCTCCCTGAGTCCCACAAACAGGCATCTTGGTGTTGTAGGGCCCATGATAGCGGCGGCCTTGACGAGCGGGGCGGGGAGGCATTCCACCAGCTGGCGATGGGGACAAGTGGGTGTTCAATGCGGCGATACGGGCCAGGGTGGAGGTGGAGCCGAGGTGGAGGGTGGGGTGAATAGAAGTGGATGGTGGGAGAGGGTGAAGGGTGAGGAAAGGGTGGAGGGTGAAGAGAGGGTGGGAGGCTGGATAGGAGGGGGTGTAAGGTGGAAGGGGGGGTGGATGAGAAAAAATGGAGGAAGTGGAGTGGGTGGATATGACATGGTGGAGGGCTGAGTGCATAGGAGAGGGTGGATCTTTCCTTACGTCTCCCTTACCGAAATAAAAAAGTGAAATTCAGGCCCGACAGAGCGCACAGGTGACCCAGGCAGACGGAGGCCCAGGTATGACTAAGGCTCCTCACGTTTGCGGGCGCAGGTGGCGGGCAGGTGTGGGTCAAGGGTGGGCGGGGTCAAGGAGAAAGTACTCAGAGGGAAACTAAAGATGAGATGCTAATGAGGGGTGCCTGCTGCATGCCCTAACTTGATGATCCTTACTGGCTTGCAAATCGACTCGCTTCCACTCACTTCCAAATACACTGAAAGAGTTGCCGCCGGGAAATGTCAACACGCGCGGCCGATGACCATCCTTGTAGCGGCGCCTTGTCACACGCCCGGCCTTATCTTGTCAGTTACACGTGCGACCTTCCACCTCGACACTAACTTGGGGTCATATTCTTCAACATTTCCGGCGCCCAGGCACATATTCGACAAGGCTTTCGTAGGAGTAGCGTGGATTTCCATGGGGGGTACTTTAATGACCCTGGTGGTGGGTTTGACGAAGGTTCTGTGCCGTGAATGTAACAAAACCTCACATAACACAATTTATCTCCGTTTTGGGCGTCTGGGAATTGCTGATGTAAGAGGAAGAAGCGTCTGAGAATGCCGTTGATGAAGTTTCAGGCCCCGGTCCGTCGCCATAGGAGCGCTTCCGACCTATGAAGACTTTGACGCTGTACCTGATTAGCAGAAAACGTTACCATCTTCACAGCTGGGCCTTGTCACTATTACTTTTGTATCTGTCATTTTCGCACAAGACTTTCCTTCTACATCAACAAATTTCCACCTCGTAAGTATGAAGACTTTTATGCGGCTTTTAAGAACTGTACCTGATTAGCAGAAAGCATTACCATTTTCACAGCAGGTTTTTGTCACTTTCCCTTTTGTTTCTTGTCATTCACACACGCAACCTTCCATCTACCTTCAGAAATCTCCACCTGGTAAGTATGAAGGTTCTTACGCAGCTTATAAGTTCTCAGTCTGGTTATGATAAAACATTACCATCTTCACAGCAGGTCCTTGTCACTTTCCCTTCTGTTTCTTGTCATTCACACGCCTGACCTTCCTACTCGACCTACCTCCACCGCGCGAATATGAAAACGGCCTAAAAAATTATCCCTTGTCTGGTTAGCATTAAAATTAACATCCTCACTGCAGGTTCTAATTACTTTCCCTTCTGTTTCTTGTCATTCACACGCCTGACCTTCCTACTCGACCTATCTCCACCTCACGAATATGAAAACGGCCTAAAAATTATCCCTTGTCTGGTTAGCATCAAAATTAACATCCTCACTGCAGGTTCTAATTACTTTCCCTTCTGTTTCTTGTCATTCACACGCCCGACCTTCCTACTCGACCTATCTCCACCGCGCGAATATGAAAACGGCCTAAAAAATTATCCCTTGTCTGGTTAGCATCAAAATTAACATCCTCACTGCAGGTTCTAATTACTTTCCCTTCTGTTTCTTGTCATTCACACACGCGACCTTCCTTCTACCCTGCCTTCTACCTTCACCAATCTCCACCTCACGAATATGACGACACTGAGGCGGCGTAAAAAAAAAAAAATCCCTTGTCTGGTTAGCATCAAAATCACCATCCTTGCAGCTGGTCTTGCCACATTCCCTTTTAGTACCCCGTCATTTATACACGCTATCTTCCACCTCATCAAATCAACCCGCACGTAAGGAGACAACACCCACGTGGCCTAAAAAGTGATCAAAGTTGTTTGTGTATAAGTGAGTTTCTTTGCAGCGGGTCGTGTCAACTTTTGCCTAATGTACTGCCATGTCACTTAAATGGAGGAGAGAAGGAAGAGAGGGAGGAAAAAGGAAAGGAAGGGAGGGGTTGGAAGAGAGAGAGGGAGGGAAGAAATGGAAGAGGAGAGAAGGGAGGGGAAGAAATGGAGGAGAGAAGGAAGAGATGGAGGAAAAAAGGAAGGGAGGGGGAGGAAGAGAGAGAGAGGGAGGGATTGCATTCTTTTTCTGGTAAGGGAGACAAATGAAGGGTTGTACGAATCGCAATAAGATGATGCCTGCTACTTGTCCCTCCTAAAAATGAAGTAAACAACGCCTTAAACGAAAAAGAAATCAAGGTCCAGAGGCGTCTTTCTAATACCTGTCACTTATTATTATTTCACCCACGGAGATAGAACAAGATTTATAAACGATGAAGAAAAACATCTGCTACCTGCTCCAATAAAGAAAACTAAAGCCCTCAATCAAGAAATATCAAATCGAGGTCATAAGTTGTCTTGAAACTCTGGCGGAGCAAATTCGTCTCATGTACAGGAAGACATAATTTGCATGGCCTTAAGGACCCCACAGCTGTTTGTATAAAATGGGCAGCGTTGCAAGAGGGTCCGTCACACTCCCTTTCGTATCTTGTCACAAATGTTTCTTTACGGTAAGGAAGACACACCGAAATTGACCTCTCTTTTGGCTATTCTTTACTTTTATCTTTTACAGGAGCGGCGAGTAGCAGGCTTTTTTTTTTTGTACTCTTTTTGTTGCCCTTGAGCCATGTCCTCTGATGTAAAAAAAAAAAAAAAAAAAAAAAAAAAAAACCCACCTATTGGAATTAAAAAGAATAAGGAAAAAGGCCTCTTACATTCTTCTCCTTTATAAATAAGATAGAAAAAAATAGTCTGAGAAGTCTTGATACTCGTCCTTTACATATTTACAGTGACTCAGTTGATATTTGCACGGCATGAAAAAACAAGCCCAGTGTTTTCATTATAAAAATGTGTTTGTGACGCACGAAGGATTTCCAGTAAAATTAATGTATGTTGATGAGCCGGGATCAAAGAGAGACTCGGCCGTGCATTAACTATGAATTGGTGCCAAGGGATGTCAGTGTGCCGGGCCAACACAGACACATCACTGATTGGTGCCAAGGGCTGCTGCTTGGCTGTGATAAACATGTACTGACAAATTATTAATGATGCAAGTCATTAGCATTATTTCTGGCCCATTTGTGTAAATAATCCTAGCAAACACACACACACACACACACACACACACACACACACACACACACACACACACACACACACACACACAGGAGTACAAATGCCAGCTTCCATAGTAGAAATGTAGAGGTTTGGTGGGATATGAGCGAGGGATAAGTGTGTCCAGCAGTGTGCAAGCTAAGATAAGTTGGACAAATGCAGACACGGAAACGAGGACCACCGAGCATAATGCCCAATACACACACTGAAGTACATGCCTTGCTCAGGACCCTAAACTATTTCACTGACAGGAGCAATCACAATCCCTCCATAAGTAAGGGGGGCAGGGTGTGTGGTGTGTGAAGGCCAAGGCACACCTACAATACTTATAAATTGGTCACTTATGACTTCCAAGTTCTTTCTATGGGGGTACTGGCTGGTTGTCCTGAGCCAAACACACGATCGGACCGTGGGTGAACCTCACACTCAGGCGGTGTGGTGAGTCTGGCTCTGGGGTTTCAGGTTACCGTGAAGGCACTTGAATGGCGTGTGATTGGTCGCCGCCCATTTCAATCAGCGACATATTTTTCCTGGGATTTATTTTTCTGAAAATTGACCCAAAACCTCAATGCTGCTCCATCAAGGCAAGGGAGCTGCTGCTGCTGATGTTGTCCAGGACGACCAAAACAACAATAAATGAGCCTCAATAAATTATATGTTTATATTTTAGAAAATTATAAGTTGACGCTTGTTATCAACAGTATTATTATTTTACTAGCATAAGGAAATTACGCATAGCCTATATGTATGTGCATATACATATATACTTTTTTTTCATAACTTTAACTTGCTGGCCTGACTGTGGCCTTGGGTGTTTGGCCCAAGTGAGTAGTGTGAATACTGCCACACACCACGGCCAGTGTTACTATACACCTTGCTTTTATCAGGATGTAGTGGAGCTGATATTCTCAACTAAAGGAACACATTTACTGCAGCCTAAGTTCTGAGTGCTTTATATAGAAGTAATATTTTGTTATCAGTGAGCACGAGACTACTGTGTGTGTATGGATGTGGTGGCTGAGTGGTCAGCATGCGCTCATGGTGATCTGAAGACCCAGGTTCAGGTCCCACCCACCAATAAAAGCTGATAATTACCAGCCATTGCTGAGTGCCCGAAGACACCTCACATGTCGTCCTGGTAAACACCCACCAACCCGGACATTACCAAATCTCTCTCGAGAGAATCAATTGGAGCTCCAAGGACAGTAAGAGCCAACCAAGATGGTGCCACTATAAAATACTTGCTTACATCAATAATGGGTTGGGGCTGACCACCAGGCCCAGTCAAGAAACACTACCAGCGCTGTGGACGACCATAAAAATAACTTTTCAAATCTTGCCACAATATACATAACTCCGGAAAATACATAAGTTTAAAGAAACCAATGACCATCAAGAAACAGGTCCCAGCAAGTTAAGGAAGCATCAGTACTCACCCCTCACAGGATCTATTGACGAGTCATCCTCCGGCTCGTTGACGGAGGTCTTCCTGCTGCTGGAACGCCGCCGCGGGGAGGAGCCGGGGGTGAGGCCCTGCATCACCTCGGCAGCATTCCTCAGCACAGCCTCGCGGGCAGCCCTAAAACCGCTCGCTGGGAGGGAACGAGTCGCTGGAGGTCAGTATGGCATCATCCAATTGGTGGTAAAATGTGTATATTTGTCCACTTCCTAATAAATCCTTCTACACTTCTGACAACACTGCATTCCCCTGAACAGAGCTGGGTGAGGAGCAACAGGAAGCTTCATCATAGATTTTGTTTTGAATTTTTGCAGAAATTTGTTTCAAAGTAACTTTACTTCTCTTTTAGATTAATAATTTTGACCTCACTGAATGCACCAAAACAAAGTTATCAAATACTGAATGCTACTTTCTGTGGATCTTATATATTTCATTTCTATATTGTGTTTCTCTTTTCAGTGCCTTCCTACACACAGGAAAAGGTGAATATTCCCAAAGCTAAACCAAGGACTAGACTACATACTTCACATGTAACACATAGTATTATCAAGTTCCAGTTCAGTAAAGTTCAGTACTCTAAAGTGTAGGAAAGAAAGTTGGTTTAGAATTTGGAAGACTGTGAGGTCTATGACATACACATCAGGAGTAAATAACAGTAGGTGAGTTTTCCTGAAGAATACAAATATATCGAGAAGTACTACGAGGAAACTGTGAGTGTGAGGGGTTGAATCTATCAGCTACTGCCGGGACGTCAACAGATACCAAAGGACCTCAAAGTTCAGTCAGGATATTCTCGGGTGAGGTTCAGTGAGGAAATTCTTAGGTGATGGTAGTGGAGGAGAATTCATTTCAATCAGTAACTAATGTTCCATAGACATGCAGCCAATTAACACTTTCTACTTTGTGTCTTCCTCAACAGTGAAGGAGCAGTCATTGCCACAGCCAGACCAGCCCCAGTAACACCATGAATTAATTTCTGTTTCTTGCCAAAAGTTCTCTCTCTCTTTCAGGGAGAAGCAAAGATCTGACCTGTGTCTGTTTACACAATTAGCTCAAAGTAAAATTCATTCAGAGGCTTGTTAGGATAGTTTTCCCATTACAGTCCGCTGCAAGTTTAGAGCAAGTAAACATTACCATAACAACTGGAAATAATTAATAAACCTTGTAAAAAGATAGGAAGCCATTTAACTTATATTTTTAACAGGCGAGCTATGTAACCTGACATGGTAACACGTCCTGTGAGTGGAGGAAGCAGCCATCTCGTACATGTATCCACCCTTCAAGACTATACACTGAAAGTACCAACTCAACATGAAAAGAAAATGCAGTCTCTGTAACTTTAATTGAAGCAAATGTTCCTGAAATACTAGTCAACAAATTATGAGTTAATGACACTGGAAATGTGAACTGACTCTCATGGCTTTCACGTTTCTAAGCAGCCAAGTCGACTGTCTTAAGAAAAAGATGATCCATGCAAAACCCAGAAGTGACATATATTGTGAATGTGCGACTCAACAATATGAAACCACACAAAAGAGTATTATGGCATGCATATACTTAAATGTAAAATATGCAGCATGCTGCCCAGTGCACTGGAGTGAAACAGTGAGGGAGCAATCAGTGACTTTCTAGACAGGCCTCGCAGCAGAGTCCTGACACAGGCTATGAGGCACCGCTTCACACCAGTGCACGGGCGTCTGAACTCAAGAAGCCACCATTCCGTCCAGCACGGGATAGGGGATGGGTGCTTGTTAGTACCTATTTCCTGTGTCTCAAGGGGTCCCGAGTGGGTGCGGACGACCTGGCTGTTTAGGGCATGTGCATGGGCCACCTCCTCCATGGTGACGGGCTGTGTCTTGAAGCGCGCGGCACGAGTCCTGCGGCGCACACTCTGGGCCCCGTCAAGCGGAGGGGCAGGAGAGCGTTCCTCCTCAAGCATCTTAGTCCACAGGGCCACTTTGGCACCAACACTGTTACTGGTGCTATTCTTGCTTGTGCTGCCCTGGCCGCCACTAGCCTCTTGCTGCGTGCTGCTCTTCCAGGGCACTACTTATTGCAGCACAGGGATTGGCAATGGTCCAAGGCGGGTCAAGGGTCAAGGGTATTCAATTAGGGGGTTTGTTAACCGTAACATAGGGTTAGGCAGACACAATGCTATTCAGCAAAACATTCCCATCAAACACTGCAATGGGCACAAGGGACATACCTAGGAACTCTCTAGCTAATGCACTGCATCAGGTACAAGTGCATTACTAAGCTCTAATTTTGAAATATTCTTGCTTATTAGATTTTTCATTAATCACTGCATATCAGGAGACTTTATAAAGCTTTCCTCATAAATGAAAGACTAGACAACAGTCCCTGAAAAGTGAAAATGTTCTAAGTATACTTTATCTTATTATTATCAACAAGAAGCCTTTATCTTTGAGGAGTACAGCATGGATGAGTGCAAAATAGTTAAGAAAATCAATCTTCTTAATGTGTGTAAAGAATCTTGCTGTGGTTAACTGCAACCAAAATGTGATAAGGAGTGTTCATCAGACTAACACTGTCAGTAATGAGTGACATTGTGGTGTTAAGAGGCCACACTCAGCACAACATGTGTGGCGCTGCTCAGTCAGTAGACACATGCACATGCAGTAAAATTCTCAAGCCGTTAAATGGTCCTCTTTACGACAGCTGCGTGTGAGTTGGTCCGAGAGACAGACTCTCTTCATGGGACACTTCTGCTCAAAATTTCCCTCAAACACGACACACCTTAAGAGATCATCTTCCTTGCCAGTACATGAAGCAACACACTCAGCGGATGCAATACTCACGTGAGTCTCGGCGCGGTGGGGCAGAGTCTGAGTCATGCGAGGCTGAGTCTGAGGCCTCGGCGAGCCGGGAGGCTTGACTCACTTCATCTTCAGTGACTGGCTGTGTGGCATGCCTGTGGCCGGAGTGAGATTAAAATTAATGAAATATTCATTAGTATCCTTCAAGGAAAGAAGGTTCAGTGGAAAGACTACAAATGGCACCTTTTTGCTATGATAAAAATGGATTTATCATTTATGAATTTTAGTTGAAGCAAATTTGTATTCTATATGTGCCAAAATATTTTTGCCTCTCGAGACATCCCTGATGATAAATAAATACATGATAACATTAATATCCATACAGATATTAGTCATTAACTTCCATTAAGGGGTCATTAATAATCAAAAAAAGATTGCAATCAAGGTACTACTATAAATTATGCTTATTATTTACAACCAAGTATTGTAAAGGCTTGAAGAAATGGCAGCAAAAGAAGTTGGTGGAATGAAACCATTGACACAGTGGCTGGTTAGTTGGTGGTGTTGTACTGTACTGAAGCAACAGTGTGGAGGGCAAGAGGGAAGCTCACGGACGGCTGTGTGCACACTGCCAAGCCTGTGAGCAACGTACACTAACTAACACTGGCAGCGGCTGAGAGAAGTGAGCTCTCTCTCTAGACATCTAGCACTTATTACATAGACAAGACAGTACCGGTAATGCTGGAAGGAATTTACAAGTGTAAGCAATTATTCACAAAGCTCTGTCTTCTGCTAAATAGCATAAATAGTTAAGTAGAAGATTGCAAACGGTGAGCACTTCTACTTTCCACCAGGTGTGAGAACGTTGGAGTGACAGGAGCTATGGTACAGCAACTACAGTATGCACAAAAAATTCTCTTACGTTTCAAAGAAGTTCGCTATCTGGTCAAATCTAGGAGACAATATGAAATTTTGTTACTTTGATAGATAAATTATTTTAACCTGTCATATCTCTTTACTAGAACACAAATGGCAGTCATGCAGTACATATCAGTGTTTGCATGGACAGTATACAGTTTCTGAATATAACAATTAACTAAATAAATATAAATAATTTGAATACATATTGATCATAACTGTGATGTTGCATAAAAAAAACTATTTGTATGTAAAATAATATGTAGTGTTTGTGTGGTAAGTGAGCACCTCTCTTGGTGTTTGTCTGTGTGTGTTGTGTTGTGGTGTGTGGCCCCGCCCCGAGGAGCCCCGGCCCCGCCCCGCACCCACCTGGCGCCCCGGTCCCGGCGGGAGGCGAAGCGGCTGCCGTGGATGGGCCCGGCGGGGTCTGGCAGGGTCTTCTGCTCACGCTCCAGCTGGGGAGGCAAACAAGGGTAAGCAAGGCTGCAGGGACGCTGTGTGGGGCTGGCTGGAGAGATTACCGTACACAGGTCTGGACTGAATGGAATTTACTGTTAAAATTCGGTTAAACCTTTTTATGAGGTTTATGAATTCCACACAAAATGTGAAAAATGTAATAGCATACTTATGCACTACGTGAATATCCGTCCATTAATAAACTGAAGCATAAATATCTAAATTATGAAACAGCTCCCAGTACGATAGTTAATGATGTTATGAAGAGGTTATATCTAGAGCTTCAGAGGATAACAACACAGCCTTAGCAGGCCAAAATGAGTGCCGGGGTGAGGGGGCGTGCACACCTGGGCGAAGAAGGCGGCCTTCTGCGACACCAGCGAGGCCGCGGTGGGCGCGGCGTCACTGTCGGGGTACATGGCACTGTTGTACGCCTCGGCCACTGGACGGTCCAAGAAAGCTTCATTTATGGCCTCCGCGCCGTCGCCGGGAGATTGGTCTGCCGCCTGGCCAAAGGCACTGTTTCTTCGATTGTCTCTGTGGAGCAAGAGGTGTTTTGAGTGACGCCATGGAAAGTAATGCTCTCACATAGCACACCAACCCAACATTGTAGCACTAAGCAACTGTAGCAAGAATCTACATTATTAAGTAGTGTTTGTCCAAGTGAAACATTTATCTGCACCTCATCTTACTGTTTCATGTTTCACGACAACATAATACATCACAGGTAGGCTACTGTACACCGGTGACACTCTGGCATCACCCACACCTGGCACACACACACACACACACACACACACACACACGCACGAGTCCATCAGTAACACCGACACTAAAATCCGCTGTTTAATACACACAGTAATCAATCATTATAATTATTCTGATGTACAAGAATTTTATGCATTTATTCGACGCACAGTTCCGTCGGTAATGAATGCTAATCCTGCATAAGTCACAGAACGTGCGCGGCCGTTCTTTTTGCTGCGAATGGAAGTTAGCTGTTCTGTTTTACTTGGGAAATGATCTCTTTTACATAAGCGCATGAATCCAAGACGCACAAAGTTAAAATAAATGATAAAGTCCTACACGAACGTCTGGTGCACTGAACTTGTCTTAACATGCTTTCTGTAAGCTACATCTCTCTCTCTCTCTCTCTCTCTCTCTCTCTCTCTCTCTCTCTCTCTCACACACACAATGGATCTAGGCTTGTATTTTGACGGAATATTTTTTTCCTCCGCGACCTCCCGATAGCCAAATCTTTTGAGCTCCGGCGCCAAAACAGTTTTTACAGTACTGAGAAAACAACGTGACTCACCTCCCCTTCTCGGTGGGCGTTGGGGGGCGGTCGAGGAAGGACGGCGTCAGCTTGGGCCGCGCGCCTGGGCTGCGCGCGGGGGTGGGGGAGAGCTGCGGGGCCGCCGGCTCCTGTCGGGCGGCCTCCATGCCGGCCACCCGCTCGGCCACACTCAGGGGCCGCTCGCCGGACCTCGCGGAGTCCTCACGCCTGGTCAGCGCCACGAGGGAGGGGCTCTGGGGACGATTCGTTGCTTCACTATCACTGTCTGCGTCCTGTGACCTCCGGGAGCGCAGGATGGCACCCAGCTCGCTGTCCATCTGGTCAAAGCGCCCTGGGGACTGCGAGCCACGCTTCTTCAGAATGCCATGTGAGGGCGTGGCCGACAGCGCAGGGGGAGAGTGCCCTCCTAAACGTATCACAGCCTCGGGTGCGGAGTCACTCCTCACCCTCACGCTAGGCACTTCACCCTCCACGTCCTCGCCGTCAGACACGTGGAGTCTAAGTCGAACGCCGTCGGTAGTATCCCTCCTCTTGAGGATGGGGCGCAGCTCTCCCTCCCCTTCGCTATCACACCGGGGAGATCTCTTCAGAATCGGATTCGGCGACACGAACCCTTCGGCAAGGTCGAGGTCCTCTCTGCTGCGTCCTCCCTTGAGGATGGATCGCGGCCTGTCGTCCAGCTCGTCGTCCGTGGAGGATTTCTTCTTGAGTATTGGCCGCGGCTCGAAGTGGTCCAGTTCCTCTATGCTGCTCTTCTTCTTGAGGATGGGCCTCGGCTCCCCTTCCACTATGTCGATGCTGGACGTGCGCGAGCTGGTCTTTCGCTTCAGAATACTGTGCGGCTCCGGCGTCGTGGGCCGATCTAAAGTCACGTCCTCCCGGGAGGAGCGATGCTTCAGGATGGACTGGGGGTCGGGTGACACAGCCTGGGGAGTGTCGCCCTCGAGGGAGCAGCGTCGGGAACTGCGCTTGCTGCCGCTGCCGCTGCTGCTGCCGCTGCGATGGTCTGGGCTTCTCAGCTGCACGGAGTCAGGAGAGCCGATTTCCTCGTCAGCGTATCCTACATGACGGAGGCCATGCACCACCTCTTCGGGCGGGGGGCTCAAACTGTCGCTTCCTATCATTGCGTGGTCCGGGGGCCCTGAAGGCACAGCGGAGGCAGCAGTCATCTTCACCGGTCCTGCTGCTTGGCTAGGCTCTCGCTTCACATCTTTACTTATTTCTTTTTCCATAGCCAACCGCTTACTTTCTTTACTACGTCCTTCAGAGCCCCCGACCCAGTTTTTCTGACCCGTGTCTGAGATTACGCCCTTCTTGACGGCCGGGGACTGCACAGTGGTATGATCACTGCGCGTGTCACTCAAAACGATTTCTCGAGGCCTCACGCCCCCGCTCATCTCCTTCCGGCCGGCGTTCACAGTGAGGTACTGCTCACACTCGTGCACCATGCTGTCGGCGCTCTCCTCTGGCGGGGTGCTCTCCGGGGGCGGCGGGGTGCTGTCCTTCCCCAGACGGTCCACTCGATCCATTGTTTCCTTGGCCCGAGCCGTGAGGGCCTCCAGGCGGCTGCTCATGCCTTCATCGGAGCCGAGGGGGGCGGCGCCGGGAGAGGTGGCGGCGGTGGGGGAGACGGAGAGGCCAGCCACTTCCAGGTCAGAGCTGCCGGGTGAGAGGAGGTCTTCCTGCTTCCCGGAGTAGCTGCTCTCAAGCTTCAGATTCATGTCTGATTTCGACAGCCTGTCTCCCTTCTTGGGCCGCTGCAGCTGGTCGCGGAACACGTTCTCAGGCTTCGTGTCTTCACGCTTCTCCCGCCGCGTTGCCATAAAACACGTGCCGATATCCGTGGGCTTCCTGAGGGAAGTGCGGAGGGTGACCGGTCGCTGACCCTCGGGGGCGAGCGGCGGTTTTTCTAGTACCACAGATGAAGGTCGGGAGTTGGGCGGCGTGTTCACCACACCCGGAGAGGCGAGGCCGGTGGTGTCCTTGGGGCGCAGCACGTCGGGTATGTCAGGCTTCCGCAGTGGCGCCAATTTGGGCGGCACTCGACGTATTCCCTCCTCCGCTTCGGGTGCCAGCGACCCACTCAGGCGACGACCTTCGGAGGGCCGCGCGTCGCCGTCTTGTGCATACCTTGAGCGGGAGTCGAGCGTGGATGGCGCCGAGTGCGTGGAGTCCGGGGCTGCGGCGGGCTGGATGGGCTGGAAGGTGTGGGCTGGGGCGGAGGGTTGCTGGGACGGCTGCAAGGTGGAGGACAGGGCCGCAGGCTGCGTGGGCGAGGTGACTGGGGGCGTGAGGCGCGACACCACATGACGCACCACCTCCGGGGTCTTGAGCGGCTCGCCTCCAGACACGGATAATCCGCCGCCGCCGCCGCCGCCGCTGCCGCTGCTGCTGCTTACTGGCGACAAGGGCCCGCGACGCCGCCTCCGTCTCGGGGTGTCTTCTGTGGAGGAAGGAAAATGACATGAGATACGTGATTCACACCCGCGCACACGCTCACACCCACAAATAAAGGCCATAAATAAACTCTGCCTCTACCTTCTTCCATCAGTACTAAGGTCTTCTCCAGGAGTTCAAGCCATGCACCTTCCTCCAGTTCTGTCCCCTCTGAGACCTCTAACCTCTCCGCCCTCCTCCTATCTCTCCTCCCAGGGTCTTCTGCCTCCTCGCTAACCGCCCAACAAGTCATTTCACCCACACTGCTCTCCCCGCCGCTGCTACACCCTCCCCTGCGGCCCGTTCCCATGTCCCCTCCCAGCACGCACCCCGCCCCACCCTCCCTTCCCCTCAACCCACGCACGCAGCCATGCAGGGTGAGGCAGGCATGAGGAGAGAGGGGAGAAAAATTGCGTATGTAGCCAGATTTGCATTACTGTTATCACTATTATTATTATTATTATTATTAGGAGTAACAATTAAATAGATGAACACACACACACACACACACACACACACACACACACACACACACACACACACACACACACACACACACACACACGCACATCCTACGCGCGGCCTCGAGGCATCCATGACAACCTGCCGATGCACACACGCACACACACACACCTCCCTGACGCTCACATGTGCACCTCGGCGACCTATGCTACCCACGCACACACACGTACACACACACGAGCGAAGGTCCGACGCCAAGCTGTCACTGCGATATCAAAATGCTATAATTATGCGATTTATACCAGTTCCACCGCCTACACACACACACACACACACACACACACACACACACACACACACACACACACACACACACACACACACACACACACACTAATGCCTGCCCACCTATGCCAAAAGAAAAACAAATCCCCGTCCATCTCTTTATCTCGGTTCACGACACTAAGACCTCCTCCTCGCCCGCCGCTCGGTCCCTTATGTCTTATCGCCCTCGCCTTCGCCGCCGCCCTTGTGCCCTCCCTCCTTCCACATTCAGAGGCTCCAGCGTGGTGCCTTGTTCTCTCTCTCTCTCTCTCTCTCTCTCTCTCTCTCTCTCTCTCTCTCTCTCTCTCTCTCTCTCCACACACACACACACACATTCGGATCTCACCTTTTTTTTTTCGGTTCCACAACTTTTCTAAAACTTCAAGACCTGCCTCCCCCCTCCCCCTCCCCCTCCTCCTCTTCCCCTTCCCTCCTCTCTCCCTACTTGCCTTCATTAAAAAAAAAAAAATTAAAAAAATAAAAATAAAAAGTTCTGCGATGCTTTTAAATTCTGACTTGTCTGTGTGTGTGTGTGTGTGTGTGTGTGTGTGTGTGTGTGTGTGTGTGTGTTTTATTACTCGAGGCTGACAATAATAAAGAGAGAGAGAGAGAGAGAGAGAGAGAGAGAGAGAGAGAGAGAGAGAGAGAGAGAGAGAGAGAGAGAGAGAGAGAGAGAGAGAGAGAGACACACACACACACACACACACACACACACACACACACACACACACACACACACACACACACACACACCGCCCCCAAGCCCTTATATCATAAAAAATAAAATAAAAAATCACACGAAAAAATAAATCTTAAAACCAGGAAATAATTATAAAAAAAAACACGCATAAAAAAAACACCTTCAGCTTTCCTCCGGGCGATGCGTCTACACCACACACGCCCAGGGAAGCGAGGCGGCGTGGGCGGGGCGTGGGCGGGGCGAGGGTGCGGGCGAGAGGGACCCACGCCCACCTCGCCCCCACCTGGTCCGTTCCGCCCACACCTACGCCCATGTTCAAGGTTTTGGAGTCTTAATGGAGCAGGGGATGTGTGTGTGTGTGTGTGTGTGTGTGTGTGTTTTCCATATCGTCTGATTCACACACACACACACATACACACACACACGTACACAACACGTATATACACACCATGACATGAACCCCAATTTCGGTTTTTGTTGCGTCTGTTACAAAACTTTTATGAACGATTTGTATGTTTTTACCGCTAGTCCCAGTGCCTCGACCCCCCCCCCCCCCTCGGCTGTGCTTTACCTCCCCCCTACCCCTCTCCTACCCCCCTTAAAAGCACACACCGAGGAGAAGGGAAGGGGAAGTGAGGGGAGTAAGGGGAAGAGAGGAGGAAGGGGAAGTAAAGGAATTAAAGAGGAGGGAGAGTAAGGGGAGTAAGGGGAAGGAAGGAGGAGAGGAGGGGACGGAGGGAAAAGTGAAGGAGGGAGGAAGTGAGGGGAAGGGAAGGGGAAAGATAGGAGATGAGGAGGGGAAGGGGATACGAAGGAGGGAAGGGGGGAGAATGTGAGGGGAGAGGGAGTTAAGGGGAAAGGGGGGAGAGGAGGGGAAGGGAGAGAGAGGTAAAGAGGGTAGGAAGTGAGGGAGAGGAAATGGGGAGGAGGAGGAGGAAGAGGAGGATGAGGGAAGGAGGAAGGAGGGGAGTGAGTGGGAGAGTTTTACAGCATCATAGTTTCTTTTCGTACGAGGTCGCTGGATCGTGTGTTGCCGTTACGAGTGTTGTTAGGCTGAGTGTTGCCGGCAATGTGTCAGGTGTTGATTTGCTCCCGGACACTCAGTTTCACGTTTATGTGCTTTGTGTTGCCGTGTGGGTGGGTGTTCGTGTGTGTGTGTTGTGTTGCGAGAGTGGTATGTCTGCTGTGTTGTGTTGTGTTGATTGGCATGAACGTGGATGTGTTGTTTGTTTGTGAATGTTGTGTGTGTGTGTGTGTGTGTGTGTGTGTGTGTGTGTGTGTGTGTGTGTGTGTGTGTGTGTGTGTTGCGAGTGGTATGTCTGTTGTGTTGTGTTGATTGGCATGAACGTGGTTGTGTTGTATGTGTTATTTGTTTGTGAATGTTGTGTTGTGTTGCGAGTGTGTTTGTATGCGTGTTTGACTTGTTTTCCAGAGTGTTGAAGAAACTGTTTAGGTGTTGCTGTTGGCCCGGTTGTTTTGTTATGCTATGTTACGTTTAAGATAAAAAAGAAAACAGTTTAAAAGGCTTCATTCTACATCACTTTAAAAGGATTCCATACAACAATCTACATTCATATCCATTGTTGTTCCAGTAGCTTTGTTTTTCATGTTACGCTTAAGAAAAAGAAAACTATTTAAAAGCCTTCACTATACATCACTTAAAACGATTCGATACAACACTCTACAATCTGCATACACATACACATTTTTTCCACCATTTCCTCCATCTTCATCTAGCATTACCTCCCTCTCTCTATATTCTGTCATCCAATATTCTCCTCCTCGTTCTTTTTTCCACGTTCAAAGTCCCCTCACTATTTTCTTTCCACCCCGGGGCGACTCTTCCCCTCACAGCCCCAACCGGCATCGTATAAACAGAGAGAACCGCTAACAGAGCTCTCTAAATCTTCACTAATCTTGTTTTTGTAGGCGATGAATTCACCCGGGGCAGACCAGACGACAAAAACAGAGGTGTGTGTGTGTGTGTGTGTGTGTGTGTGTGTGTGTGTGTGTGTGTGTGTGTGTGTGTGTGTGTGTGTGTGTGTGTGTGTGTGTGTGTGTGTTAAGGCAGGTATGAGGGTGATATCAGCGTGGGAAAGTGATAATATGGTGTCAAGTGTGGGATTAAACTTGCATGTATGAGGGACAGATATGTTTTGGGTAAAGATGAAGGACAGGTGTTCCGGGGGACAGGTAAGGGTTAGGTGGGTTGGGTGAGGGAGAGAAGGTGAGGGGGCGAGGGGGGGCAAGTGTTCTGTTATGGCGAAGGAGGAGGAAGGGAAGGAGGGATACGCCAGGTTTGGGCGGCGTAGTGTTAAGGAGCAAGGTCAGGCGGAGGTGCCGCGGAGGAAAAACAAAAAGCATGAAGGATCTCTGGATGGGCCGGGAAGCGAGGCGGAGGAAAGGTTAACAAGGAGGGAGGGACGGAGAGAGGAGGGAAGGACTAGGAAGGGAAGAGGAAGAGAGGTAAGGAGGTAAGGGTCGCTTTAAGGAGGTGCGGGAAGGATCTGATAACCAACACGAATAACACACCAAACTCAGACATCCTCCCTCCCTCCCTTTCCCTTCCCTCCCTTTTCTCTTCCGTCTGCCGGCATTCCTCGGATTGCTTCCTAAGGACCAATTTCTCTCCGGTTTAAATCCCCTTAAACAACTTGGGATTTCGTCCAAGAGGCTTTTGTAAAAGAGTTTCGGAAGTTTTTGACACGAAATTGGCTTCTCGGGTGGAGGGGCGTGAGGCGCGGCGGCGGGCGGGAGAGCGGCGCCGGGAAGCCTCTCGCCGCCGCCGTGTAGGTTTCCTTTTTACGAAATTCTCCATGGAGCAAAGCCTGGCCCGAGGCAGGGGTGGTCAGCACTCCGCGCGGCCTTATTCAGAGTATAAATCCGCGCGGGTCGGGTCGTGCCGGGGCGCTGGACGGGCGGAGATACGGAGGGGCGGCAGCGTGGGTTTGGGCGAGGCTTAACAGGATTATACTCTTTTATCAGCCTTAGCAGCCCTTTGGATGGCCATAGAGCGCGGGGGATCGGCGCGGCAGTACAGCCCCGACACAACATTTCACTAAGGCCGCCCCGCGAACATACGAGCCACAACTCAGGTGAGCCGCGTCCAGGTGTCACGGTGAGGGCCAAGTTACGACTCCTGCGGGAAGAGGCTGTAGCGGGGGAGCGGCTGGCACGACCCTCCCCTTCACCCCCTCCATCTTGTCCCTGCAGTGAGGACGTGGGTGTGCGGGGACGAGGGTTGTCTGCCGCGGGAGGAAGGGCGGGTGTGCTGCGTCTGTCTGTCCTTCGTCTACCCGGGCAACAGAACGCAAGGCCGCGGTGGTTTTGTGGTGTGAGAAGGACGAACACTCAGTGACGCGCCCAGACACCGGCCGCCCATACCCACACGCCGCATACCAGCTGGACACACACACACACACACACACACACACACAGAAAAACACTCCCAAGGCAAAACACCAGATCCACATATAGCTATCACACTACACACACACACACACACACACACACACACACACACACACACACACACACACACACACACACACACACACTTTTAAGGGGCTATCACACTGGGCTAGTTTTGCTCCAACCTCCGATTAATCGGCGGCACCGCCCACCTCCAGCACTTTTTCCGCCGACTGTTGGAACAAATTTGCAGCCCGCAGCTTTCGGGAAGGAACCGATTTGCTGGAGGAAAATTCGAAGTCAATTGACATTCTATGTAAATTGTTGAGAAAACAAAATAGTTTGCCATAATGACTATTTCTTGCAGAACTTGCAATACAGTAAGGATTATGAAGAAGAAAAAAAGAAACCAAAACAAAACTTTATAATAGAACAACATAAGTTGTCAGTTGAGCTCTTAACAAACAACCCCAAACTGTTATCTCCTTGCTAACCACTGCCGCCTCCACACACGCCTCTTCTTCTTGGCTTTAAGCTCATTGCAGTGAAGAAATAAAGAAGCTGCGGCGACAATTCTTCTCGGATAGAGGCCCGTCGTCCTGAAGAGGTTTGTCATTGTTGTTGGAGCTGGAGATAAACGTAAACAAACGTGTGTGCTTGGAGGTGTCGGCGGTACTGGCTGAAATCGGAGGTTGGAGGTAAAATAACCTAGTGCTATACCCCCTTTAGTCCCTCACACTCACCCACGTACTCATCCAGTCCCTCAAGCCCCACCCACCCACGCACGCCAGCGGCCACTTTCCAGCAGCCCTTCCTTTCCGTGAGAGTCGCTTCAGGTTTATCCAGTCGTACACAAACTCGGCAAATAAACAGACTCGCACGGACTTAGCCGTTTGCAGCGTGTGACCGAAATTTACAAATATCCCCAAACGCACTCGGGGGCTTCCTCGCCGGCAGTGGAGTGCGATTAGATTTGCGAATTCGGCCTCGAGAACGAAAAAAAGAAAACGGGAGGAGGAGGAGGAGGAGGAAGGGGAAGAAAAAAGCCAACACTGCACTGCCCTGGTTTCGCCCACTCTTTCTCTCTCTCTTTCTTTATATCTCTCTCCCTCTCCAAGTCTCATTTTTTTATCTGGCAACGCGATACTGTTTTTCCCAGGGTGCGGAGGCGGCGGCGGAGGGGCGGCATGAATGGGATCTCTGTGAATGGACCGCCAGGAGAGAAGGTCGGGGTGGAGGGGCGGCCAACTCTTCCTGCTTGTAGTGAAACCAGATTGGCGGGACCGTTTTGGCGTTGGCTCCCTCCCCTTAACACCAACACGTATCTCTTCCTCCCATATATTACCTATAGCTGACATATGCGAGGAAATAAGACGTGTTGGGATTGCGTGACGGCGCGTAGGAGAGGAAAAAACCCGCGGGAACCAAAGTCAAAACCACCTCGCCAATCTCGCTCCTTTAGTCCACTGCTACTTGGACTCCACCGGGCCAAGTACAGGCGGCCTTCAGCTCGTCTCCACCGCCCCGTAAAGGAGGAGAAAAGGGACACAGCTGGGCCACGCCATGAACCCGAGCGCCCGTGGTGGGTCGAGGGATTCATGAATGTCTTGAATGGGTCGTGAGGGGTGGCCGAGGGGAGCTCTTGGGTACACGATGTTTTACGGTCTGGCTGATTATGTCGTGACCTGTCGTCCTCTCCTTTTTCCTTCTATTTTATTTTTTATCTCTCCCAGTCCTTCTTTTATCCTTGTGTTTCTTCTTGCCTCCTTCTATCCTCCTATTGTTTTCTTTCTATCCTTGTATCTTTCTCCTATCCTTCTATTCTTCCTTCTTTCCGTGTATCCATCTTCTGTTCTCTTAATTTTTCCTTCTATCCTTCTAATATCCTTCTTCTATCCGTCTATCCTTCGATCCTGTGGCGGGGTCCTGCGCGAGTCCTTCCGGGTAAACACAGCTGGCGGGGGCGCGGGTGTGAGGCCCTTCAAGCATAGTCATACATCACAGCATCCACTATAAATAAAATCCGCCTGCGTCACTAACGGACTGGGGTCGTCCAAGAGGGGAGAGGGGGAGGGGCTCAGGCTTCGTTGGGGACAGTCTTCACGGGGCGGGACGGGGCAGGGAGGAGGAGGAGGAGGAGGAGGAGAACGTTTCGCTAAAATAATCAACTGAGTGTAAACGTTTAAATCTGCCTCCTGTTCGCACTGCGCCGCCATAGAGATGTTGCCCCGAGTCTCTGTGTTGCGTTGTGTTGCATAATGTACGTTCGTGTGTTGCTGGTTCTTGCCGGTGACGTATGCTGGCTCGAGACTCCGCCCAGTGCTAATCCTCGGCTTTAAAATTCTCCCTGACAGGATTTGTGGGGCAAGAAAACCTGGCTGCCGACATGAGCGTAAGCGGAGACATGAATATTCGCGGCAACAAAAAAAAATGACGTCCCTGGAAACTTCGTGCAAACTTGAGATTCAGAAGAGAAACTGACGCATTTTGTATTCAAGCATTTACACGACCACGGTTTCATAAGGTGGAGGTGGAGGAGGAGGAGGAGGAGGAGGAGCAAGAAGACGAGACGGATGAGCATGAGGATGAAGGAGTTAAAGAGAGAGGAGAAAAAAGGAAGAAAATGAAAGATGACAAGAAAGAGGAGGAGGAGAAGGAAGAGGACGAAGAAGAAGAGGAGGAGAGGAAAAGAAAGGATAAATAAACGAGAAAGAGGAGGAGGAATACAAGGAAAAACAAGAAGACGAAAAGGAAGAGAAGGAAAAAAAGGAAAAGCAAAAAGACAAGAACAAACAGGAGGAGGAGGAGGAGGATAAAGAGGAGAACAACGAGCAGGAGTAGGAGTAGGAGGAGGAGAAGGAGGAGTAAGTGGGTGTCGTTGGCGGGTGTCTAAGCTGAGTTCTCTCTTATCTCATCCAGCGTGACGTGTTTACTGTACGTGTCCGGTGTGGCGTGTGCTGCTGCTGTGGCGGGCTGACGGAGGGTGCCCCGCCTTCGCCGCGCCTCGCTCTGTGTTGATCTGCTACACCGCCTAAACTGTCTAACTTGTAAGCCTGAAGTTGGGGAATTGAAAGCTGGCGTGTGCGTGTGTGTGTGTGTGTGTGTGTGTGTGTGACTGAAGAAGGATAGACGGAAAGAAGAATAATTTAAAAAGAAGGAAGAATAGAAGAAAGATACGAGAATAGAGGGAAAAAAAGAATAGGATAGAAGAAAGATACAAGGATACAATGCTCTGTGTGTGTGTGTGTGTGTGGACAGGTAGCACACAGCAGGTGGTGATGTGCTTGTTACCGGCTATAGGTGTGACAGGTATGTGGCGCTTCGGTGTAAGGGAGCTGTCGA
Source organism: Eriocheir sinensis (assembly GCF_024679095.1). Taxonomy (NCBI): domain Eukaryota; kingdom Metazoa; phylum Arthropoda; class Malacostraca; order Decapoda; family Varunidae; genus Eriocheir; species Eriocheir sinensis. The sequence goes on along the minus strand of NC_066556.1, from coordinate 4,190,271 downwards.
GACCACATTCCTCCCTTACCCCCCCCCCCCCACACACACACACACAGCCACACCCTCGCCCACACACACACACACACACACACACACACACACACACACACACACACACACACACACACACACATTCTAGGGTAGCCTCAGTACACACAGGAGCCCAGCTTAAGTGCCCTAACTGACCACAGCGCCCACAGTGAACCCATTACACACACACACACACACACACACACACACACACACACATTGGTAAAACTTGAGCAACCCAACACTGAGGCACGTTTGAATCTTCTTGTATCCCGTGAACCCCGATATCTTAAGCACATAATATAAAACGTTTCTACTCTGTTTCCTGTCTTAACTTTCCCAAAAATACCCTAAAATTCATGTGTGTATTAGTATATATTCTACTTTCTCTCTCTAATTCTGTGGTCTCATTTTTTTCTTCCTTTTTTTCTCATCTTTATTATTATTATTATTATTATTATTATTATTATTATTATTATTATTATTATTATTATTATTTATTATTATTTTCTACATTTACCCTCAACTTCAAGTGTGTATCTGTACTATCTATATACTTTTCTTCCTCTCTCATTCTCTTATCTTTTTCTTTTCCTCTTCTCATCAATATCATCACTTGCATCTTTATTTTACATATTTTCCACACCCCTTCGTACAATCTATATCCTTCGTACCATCTACTATATATACTTAACTCTCTCTCTAATTCTCTGATCTTTTTCTTCTTTCTCCTCTTATTATTTTTATCAATGGCATTCATTTCTACATTTTTTTTCACGTCCCTTCTTCCAGGTGGCTTTTTTACACCTGTGGCAGACGAGGAAGCCGTAATCCTACGAGGCGGAGGTGTTAAAAAAGGGAGGAGGAGGAGGAGGAGGAGTGGGGGGAGGGAGGGAACACCACGCCCCCTTCTACGCTTCCTCGCAACCCTTTCCTCCTCCTTCCTTCCACTCCTTCCCCCATTCTTCTCTTTCCTCTCCTTCGTCCCTCCCTCCTTCCCTCCATCTCCAACCTCTCTCGTTTCCTCTCCTCTTCTCTCTTCCTCCTACTCTTCTCTTTCCCCCCCCCCCACCCCCCATCCGCGGCCCTCTCACAAACAACACACTGGCTTCGTGGGAGGCAATATTAGAACACCAATATGGTTTCCGGTCCTCCTCCTCCTGCTCCATAAATACGAGCAAAGGAAAACAGATGAAGGGAAATAAAGGAAAGGGAAATAAAGGAAGGGAAACAAAGGAAGGAAAATAAAGGAAGGGAGGAAAATAATGTAAAGAGAATAAAGGAAAATAAATAAATATGAATGTAGGGAAACAAATGAAGGGAAATAAAGGAAGGGAAAATAGAGGAAGGGGAAATAAAGGAAGGGAGGAAAATAATGCAGAGAAAATAAAGGAAGGGAAATAAATACGACTGTAGGGAAACGAATGAAGGGAAATAAAGGAAGGGAAAGTAAAGGAAGGGAAACAAAAGAAGGAGATTAGAGGAAGGGAAATAAAGGAAGGAAAAAATAGGAAAGGAAACAAATATGACAAGGAAAACAAAGGAAGGAAAATCAAGAAAGGGAAACAAATACGACTCAAGAAAAATAAAGGAAGGGAAACAAATGAAGGGAAATAAATGAAGGGAAACAAAGGAAGGGGAATAAATGAAGGGAAACAAAGGAAGGGGAATAAATGAAGGGAAACAAAGGAAGGGAAACAAAGGAAGGGAAATAAATGAAGGGAAACAAAGGAAGGGAAATAAATGAAGGGAAACAAAGGAAGGGAAATAAATGAAGGGAAACAAAGGAAGGGAAATAAATGAAGGGAAACAGAGGAAGGGAAATAAATGAAGGGAAACAAAGGAAGGGAAATAAATGAAGGGAAACAGAGGAAGGGAAATAAATGAAGGGAAACAAAGGAAGGGAAATAAATGAAGGGAAACAAAGGAAGGGAAATAAAGGAAGGGAAACAAATGAAGGGAAACAAATGAAGGGAAACAAAGGAAGGGAAATAAATGAAGGGAAACAGAGGAAGGGAAATAAATGAAGGGAAACAAAGGAAGGGAAATAAATGAAGGGAAACAAAGGAAGGGAAACAAATGAAGGGAAACAAAGGAAGGGAAATAAATGAAGGGAAACAAAGGAAGGGAAATAAATGAAGGGAAACAAAGGAAGGGAAATAAATGAAGGGAAATAAATGAAGGGAAACAGAGGAAGGGAAATAAATGAAGGGAAACAGAGGAAGGGAAATAAATGAAGGGAAACAAAGGAAGAGAAACAGAATACCGACACAAAACGTTCTTCCCTCCCCTATTCCCGGCTATTCCTTAACTAACTTCTTGCTTGCACGTTCTTTTCGCTGCATGGCGTTCCTCGTCGCGGTGCAGAAAATAAAGGAAGAAAATAATAAAAGAAGGAAAACAAAGGAAGAGAAACAGATCACCAACACATAACCGCTCCTTCCCTCCTCCTATTCCCGGCTTCCTTTAACTAACTTTTTACAGGTTCTTTTCGCTGCCGTTCAATGTAACTCTCGCCGTGGAAAACTTGTGCGAGGTAGCTTTTTTCGTACCCGGTTCCGAAGCTTCGAACAGAGCGAGCACTGAATCATTTGCCGCTTTGGAGGGAAGGCGGGTTCACGGGCCTTTTCCGCCGCGCCGCGCCTCCTAAGTTATCCCCGCAAACTTCCTCCGTCAAAGAACAGACTAATTTGGTCAGGTCAGGTCAGGCGCTTCCTCCGCTTCTTCCACCTCCTACTCCTTTAGACCAAGTGGCTAGGAGGAGGGTGGAGAGGAGAGTGGAAAGGAAATAGACTGAGGAATGGAATGGGGAGAGAGTGGAAGGTACGGATGGAAGGGGAATAGAAGGGAATGGAAAGGATGGAAGGGATGGAGAGAGATGAAAGGGGGGTAGAAGAGGGTGAATGGATGGGAGAAGGGGAAGGGAAAGAATGGAGGGAGGGAAGGGGAATGGGAAAAGATGGAAGAAGGGGGTCGAAAGGGGAATATAATCAGAATGGAAAGGATTGGAAGAGAGGGCGATGGAGGGAGTTGAAGAGGAATAGGAGGGGAATGGGGATGAAGGGAGTGGAAATAACGTGAAATGGAGTAGGGAATGGAAAGAAAGGGGAGGAAGAGAAAAGGGGAATGGAAGGAGTGCAAGTGAGATCAAAGGGATGAGGATAACCAGGTCATACCAAGTACTATCCACCTCTACCCCCTTACCCCTTACCCCCCTTCTCCAAATTAGGTCAGCCCCGCGCCCCTCATTAGCCTCCCCACAGAGCACGGCAATTAAGTTCCCTCATTACCCCTTTAACTACCCGCTGCTGTGACGCGGGAATCAGGTCACAGCATTACCCTTACTGCCGCCCTTAATAGACCCGAGTATTTAGGGCACAGACGCACGACCTCTTCTCCTCTCCTCTACTCCCTTCCTTTTACTCCTTCACTCCCTCCTACACGTCCCTCTTCTCTACTCTTTCTCCACTCCTCTTTTCTTTCTTCTCCCTTTGTTTTCTTCCTTTCTATCCTTATTCCCTTCTACACTATTCCTCGCTCCTCTCAACGCCTTCTATTCTCCTTACTGCTATCCCTTTCCTCTAATCTTCATCTCCCTGCCATTTTCTCCATTCTGCTTATTCTCATCTCTATCTAATTGTCCCTGATTCGCTTCTCTCCTCCTTTCCATCCAAGCCTTCCTCACTCCCTTACTCCCTTAGTCTGCGTCCTCCCTCGTTGCCTTCTCCTTCCCTCACTTTATCTACGTCGCCCCGCTGCCCTCTTCACCCTAACTACCGTGAAGGACACACACACACACACACACACACACACACACACACACACACACACACACGGGCCACACACACGGGCCACTATCAGATGACAGCCGCTCAAGACGCAAAACAGCGGCTGTGCAATGAAGGCAAAGACTCAAGACGGATGGAGGGACACGAGTAAACTTGACGTGTAAACAAACATCTGGAGGAGCGTGTGCAGGCCAGCGCGAAGTGACGAAACTAGACCGCGAAAACACGCTGATGATTATTATTTTTTTTTCGCTAGCTGAGTTTGGTGCACAGTATAGAGGAAACACGAGTAGATAGGAGGGTATCAGGACACCTCTCCTCCCGAAATTGACCTCTCTTTCGGCCACCTCTTTTGATTCTTTTTTTTAGGAGCAGCGAGCAGCGGGCTTTTTTTTTATTATTGTTTCCTTTTATCGTGCCCTTGAGCTGTCTCCTTTGTTGTAAAATAAAAGAAAATGATAAGAGTCGTAAAAACATATGGCAGTGTAGGGCAGATTAATGGGTTGAAAATAAGCTCTAAAATCACCCTCATGATTTCTGTTTAGTTTAGGTTTAGGGCATAATGAGGAACTGTATGGAGAAGAAGAGTTATTTTGAGATGTAAAACAACAGCTGGTGATGCAGGCCAGAGTGAACATCTAAAACTAGACTGTACAAACACCCTTATGATTTTTGTTATCTGGCTTTGGGGCACAATAAGAGACTGTATAGAGGGAACACGAGTAGATGTGAGAAGTGATCATATATTTGGTGGATTGTAGGGCAGAGAAGTGTGTCGAAACTATAGTCTTCCAAATATGGCAAGGCCGGTCTGGCGTAGGCTCCCGCGGGTCCTTTCCTCCCCTCTGCTCTGCCACACATTCCCAACACCTATCTCTTCCTCTCATATGTAAGCTATAGGTAACATATGAGAGGAAAAAAATAGGTGTTGGGGCTGTGTGGCAGAGCAGAGTGGAGAAATGGACCCGCGGGAGCCAACGCCAAAACGGACTCAGACAATTTGATTTCACTATAGTCTAAAAATATCCTCATGGTTTTTGCAAGCTGGGTTTGGTGCATAATAGGGGACTGTATGGAGGAAACACGAGTAGATATGAGACGTAAAAATATATTGGAGGAGTGTAGAGCAAAGTTGTGTTAGTTAAGTTTGGTATAAAATAAGGAATTGTGGAAATGGAAGACCTAGCAATTATCCTACGCATTTTGTTAGTTATCTTTAGTTTACAATAATCTTTACGCATACTGTGTTTTGTTAAGTTTGATCAGAATGTAAAGAGGGACTAGACATGCGAAAGACCCAATTAATATCCTATAAAATTCCTTCCTTCTTATCCTATCTTCATCCCTCCCCTCAACCTTTTTTTTCCTCATTCCACAGAGACATCACATTCCTCATACATTCTCCCAATACATTCCTCATACTTCCCCCACATCATACTCCTCAGACTCCACCCTCATCATACTCCTTATACTTCCCCTTCATCATATTACTCATACTCATCCCCCCTTTTATTCCTCATTCCGCAGACAGACATTACATTCCTCATACTTAATCCCCATCAAATTCCTCATAGTACTCCATCCCCCTTCCTCCTCATACCCTTAAAAGAAATTCCTCTTACTTAATCCCCATCAAATTCCTCACAGTACTCCATCCCCCTTCCTCCTCATCCCCCAAAGAGACATCACATTCCTCAAGCGTCCTCATTGCAAGTCAGTTTCAACTTTACAAAAGGAAATTCAACGACGACAAAATATTTCGGGTGGTCTTAAAAACTTCCCCAAGACGCACCTCCGAAGTTTCCCGTCCCGGCCGCGGCGCAGGTGACCCCCCCCCCTCCCCCCCTCACCTGGAACGAGCATCTCCCTCCCCCCTTCCCCCCCCAGTGATTACAGGTAAATTGTCCGTTGTTTGTGACGTGTTTTGTACAAGGACACGTGCGTGGCTATCACCTGTTTGCACTTCATCTGTTGGCCTTGTCTCTTTCTGTCTATCTACCTGTCCACCACTCTGTATCTGTCTGTCTATCTTTCTGCCACGATGTCTGTATATAGGTGCGTAAGTTTATGTCTGTTTTTCTCTCTGTTAAGTGCCTGTTTCTGTCTGTCTCTCTTCTGTATGTCTTTCGCCACGTGTCTATTTTCCTCTCTGTGTCTGTCTTTTGCTGAATGCTCTCTCTCTCTCTCTCTCTCTCTCTCTCTCTCTCTCTCTCTCTCTCTCTCTCTCTCTCTCTCTCTCTCTCTCTCTCTCTCTCTCTCTCTCTCTCTCATCCCTGTTATCAGTGTCAATCAGCATTTTAGTTAACCATTTTTCTACGATGTCTTCCTTCCTTCCTCTCTCTCTCTCTCTCTCTCTCTCTCTCTCTCTCTCTCTCTCTCTCTCTCTCTCTCTCTCTCTCTCTCCATGACTCACTCAATAATACTGTTTTCAGGACCGAGTTCGCTGTTTTCCCTCGCCGTCGGATTAGTTCGTTACGCCCGTGTTTAACATTTACGAGAATCGCTAAGAAAGTCGCAAGGAAGCGGTGGTGCAGCGAGCCACTTCAGCAGCAGATACATACTTAACTTTAGTACTGAGGGGGGGGGGGAGGAAGGAGGTGGATTCTCAGTGGTGGGTGAGGGGATGTGATGGAAGGAAGGGAGGGAGGGGAGAAAGGAGGTGTACTGTCAGGGGTGAGGGGATGTGAAGGAAGCAAGGGAGGGAGGCGAGGGAGGAGGTGTACTGTCAGGGGTGGGTGGGGGGAGGGGGAGAAAGAAAGGGGGAAGGTGTATGAAGTTAATAAATTTAGAAGAAGAAATAACAACTAAAACTCTTGCTGACTCAATATTGCTTTTGAACCACGCTGAAAGAAAGTGAAAACAGAGAAAGGGAAGACAGAGAAAGGGAAAAGGTTAGGAAGAAAGAAAACTAGTGTAGAAATTAGATAGGGGAGGAAAGGGAAAAATAAAATAAAAAGGAGATAGAGGAGACGAGGAAGGAAGGAAGGGCAACGAATCTCAGGTGTGTATAAGATCTCAGGTGTGTATAAGATCTTAGGTGTGACAGGTAAAACAAAACAAAAACAACAAAACACGAACACTTACATAAAGACAAACAAATAAAATAATAAAAAATAAAAAATCTTACTGAATACGAACAGTAACATAAAAAAACTTACTGAACATGAAAAATTACACAGTTAAATAAAAATAAACAAAAAATAAAAATAATGATAAAAAGTCTTGGCGAATCAACTTGCTTCGGAGCCGCGCCGCACCGCTGTTCGAAAACCCAGAAAGTAAGGAAGAGAAAGCCGCCGCAAGTTTGGGCTTAAAAGGAAGAAAAGTTTGGTCCTGCACACACACACACACACACACACACACACACACACACACACACACACACACACTCTTGGCGGGACTTAATGTTCGCGGGGCAGACCGACTCCCTCCCCGCCAAAAACCCGCGGATAATCTTCGCTCTGTTTGCAGAATGTGTGGCTCAAACTCGTGTAATGACGGCGAGAATGGTATTAAAAGAGAGTGGTGGTGGGATGGGGGGGTGGGGGGGGGGAAATCGAGGTGGTGGTGGTGGCGGTAGAGTTGGTGTGGGGGTGTAGTGGTGGTGGTGATGGTAGTGGAAATTGTTTTGGTAGTGGCGGAGGAAGTAGTAGTAGTAGTAATAGTAGTAGTAGTAGTAGTAGTAGTAAGACAGTATTACTAACGAGAACAACAGAAAATAATAACAATAACAATAATGATAATAAAGATATAATGAAACAAAGTACTGACGGGGCAACTTTAAGAGAAATGAGTGAAAGTTTATCAGTTTTATTCTTAATAATAATAATAATAATAATAATAATAATAATAATAATAATAATAATAATAATAATAGCAACAACAACAAGTCTAATATTAATAAGGAAACAGAATATTCTTGGCCAACTTTAAAGACAAATTAGTGAGACTTTATTATATTTTCTTTGCGGCCGCGAGTTTTCTTCCCTCCTCTTCCTCCTCCTCTTCCTCTTCCTCTTCCTCCTCCTCCTCCTCCACCTGATGCCTGAACGATGTGGGGAAAAAGGGGACTGTGCCGCCACCTTTTTTTTTCCTCCCTTCCTCTTCCTCCTCCTCCTCCTCTTTTCTCCACACATATTTTCCTCAATTTCCATCTTTTTTCCCTTTTCTTGTTTCTTCCTATCTCCTTCTTCCTATTTTCACCTATTTACTTTTCAACCCTTCGTCTTTTCTTTCATACATTTATCCTCCCTCTCACCCTTTTTCCTCCCTTTATTTTCCTCCTCACCCTCTTCACCCACTTTTTCGTCCTCCCTTTTCTTTCCTCTCATTTCTTCATCCTCGTTTCTCTTTCTCTTTTCACTCACTTTTCCTTCTCTTCCTCTCTCCCTTTCATTCCTTCATCTTCCGTCTCACTCCTCTTCACACTCCCTTTATCCTCCCTCCCTTTCTCACGTTCATTCTCCCTTATTCCTATCCACTCCCTTTCCCCACGTTTCTCCCTCCCTCCCTCTCTTTCATTTCTTTATCTTCACTTATCTTTCTTTCATCACTCTCCTCCCTTTCTCCACCTTACTCCCAACTCCTTTTACTTTCTCCTTCAATCTCCTCATTTTTACTCACCTCCCTCTCACACTCCCACACTCACCCAACTATCCACCTCCACACACTCACTCTCCCTGTCTTCCACCCACTCATCCACCTACCACCTGTATTAACGTCTTCAACACACCAGACTTTCCACTCCACCCAGCACTCCACTCTCCACCCTCGCCTTCCTTCCTTCCTTTCTTTATTCCGCTTCCTCCTTCCTCCCCCTGAAAGAGAGGTCCTTCAGGAGGCTTACCACGTTGAGGAGGAGGAGGAAGAGGAGGAGGAGGAGGAGGAGGAGGAGGAGGAGGAAGAGGAGGAGGAAGAGGAGGAGGTCAATCATCAAGGTCCACTTACCCCAAAATTCAAGGCGCCGAAGAAACATACTCCGGTTGTAGGCGCAGCTGGTGGCCATGACGGAGAAGGAGGAGGAAGAGGAGGAAGAGGAGGAGGAGGGGGAGGGTCACCGGTTTATGCTCTAAGCTTCTCGAGGACAAGTGAAGCTTCGGGCATGTTGGCTTCACCTCTTCGCTTCCCCCGAGATCAGAACGAAAAATCTTCCTCTCCTCTTCTCAATCTCTCCTCCTCCCTCGCCTCCCTCCGTCTCTCCGTGTCTCTTCATACACAAACACACACACAAACACAAACAGGGGATCGGCTCGAGGACGGTCAGGCGAGGTGTGTAACTTGGTGTTTGGCGTTCATGTTTTATTTTCTTTCTTTTCCTGTTTTTTCGTTTTCCTTTTACGGTCACGTCTTGGTCTTTTCAGGGTTATGGTTTACACTCAGTCTGTCTTTCCTTGCTGGGGTGAAAGGTTGACGGTAATGGCACTTGTTTTACACTTCAGACACACACACACACACACACACACACACACACACACACACATCATCACACACCAACATACAAATTCCTTAACCACGCGTGCCCTCAAACACACCAACACTCGCTAAGACGTCCCCCGCTGCTCACCACTCCTTTCACTCTTGCTCTCACTGTCAATGAGGGAAAACAGCTGCCCGGGCTTTTGTGTGGGGCCCAGAGCTGCTGTTTTTTGTCTCTCCAACACAACGGCGGCATCAGTGGCCCGCGTGTTTGTTCGTGGCGATAGCGAGAAGCCGGGAACACTGAGCCACTTGGAGCAAGACAACAACATTGACGTCAGAAGCCTTGCCACTGTGCCTCTGCCTTCTGCTTCTGCCCTTTCTCCCGCCCACCTCTTCTGCCACGACTATTGCTGCTGCTACCCCTGCTGTTGTTCCTTGTCACTGCCCCTGCTCTTGCCCCTTCTTCTGCTACTACTGATCCTTGTTACTGCTTTCTGTTGCTGTCACGACCCCTGAACCTCTACCACTGATACTCTTCACTCCCTGCTACTTCTACTGCTGCTCGTTACTGCTTCTACTTCTGTCCCTGTCACTTCCCCCTTGCTACCGTTTGTTGTTACTGATGCTACCCCTGTCATTGATGATTTTTACTCCCTTGTCACTGCCCCCCCATCCCGTGCTAATGCTCCTCGTCACTGTTCTTGCTCCTCATCACTGTTCTTGCTCCTGTTCCACATCACTGTCACTGTCGCCGCCTCCGCCTTCCTCACGCCCTCTAACACGAAGCTTTGCCCAGTGTAACGATGAAGCAGAAGCAACAGCAGTGACGTAAAAAACCTTCTCACAACCCTTGGCTCTGTCCCCCTGCCGCCTAATATATAACGAAGCCTCCATGACGCCTTACGTTCTAATGTTCTTGTGTTCTTATAACGATGAAGCAAAGGCGAAAGCAACATCCTAACAACAACAGCAACGACACTAACAACAGCAACAGTGACGTAAGAAGCCTTGCCACTACCCTGTCCCTGCTCCCTTGTCCCCCTGCCTCCCCCTTCTCCCCCCCCGCTATAACGAAGGGTCGCCGCTATAACGATGGTCGGCCGTAACGCTGCTGCTCCCCGTCGGACTTACGGTTCAATAACGGCGCCGCGCGAGACAGCCACACAGGGACGCACAAAGGACGCCCCACTCGCCGCCCAGAAATATGTCCTCAAAAATGGTTCTTCCTCGCATATACGATCCATTTTTCTGATGTTACCTGCCCTCACCTCGCCTCCCTCACCCTCCCTTCCTTCCTCCCTTCCTAGTCAGTCCCGGTAATCCCCTCTCCTTCCCTCCCTTCCATCCTAGTTCTTCCCCTAGTTGCCCTCTCTTCCTCCCTTCCCCGTCCCTGCCAAGTCACCCTCCCTTCCTCCCTTCCTAGTCAGTCCCGGTAATCCCCTCTCTTTCCCTCCCTTCCTTCCTAGTTCTTCCCCTAGTTACCCTCTCTTCCTCCCTTCCCCGTCCTTGCCAAGTTACCCTCCCTTTCTCCCTTCCCTTGTCACCCTCCCTTCCTCCCTTCCTAGTCAGCCCCGGTAATCCCCTCTCCCTCCCTCCCTTCCCTTTCCTACTCAACCTCCCTTCCTCGTCCTCAACCTCTTCCCCGGTCACCCTTCCTCCCTCCCTCCCTTCCCCGGCCCTCCCCTTGTCAACCTCCCTTCCTCTCTTCCTTCCCTCCCTCCCTTTCTCCCTTCGCTTGCTATGCATCACTCACTTCTCTGTATGTGTGCGTTTTTTTCTTTCTGTTTCATCTTTTTTTCCCCCGTTCTTTTATTTCTTGTTATTCCATTCCACTAAATTCCTGTTCCTTCTGGTTCCTGTTTTTCCGATTCCATTCCCTTTTTCTTGTTCTTCCAGTTTTTTTTTTATATTTTCCTTTCGTTTTAATCCCTTTTTTTCCCCATTCTAGTTTTTCTCTTGATTTTCCAGTTCTTGTTTCCTCGTTCCAGTCTCTCTCCTCTTTCCATTTCCTTTTAAGTCTTTCTAACGTTCTTTTCCTTACCCTGTTTTCTTCTTTACTATTCCTCTTCTCCCACTCCTCTCCATTCATTCATCTGTTCTCCCATCCCTCGCTTTTCTACACACGCTCTCCTGTTTCCCTATTTCCCAACGTCTTATTCCCTCATACATCGGGATTTCAGGAGACTCTTCCACCCTGCTTCTCACCTCTCTATAACGTCCTACCTCACCCCTGCTACCCCAGCCCTTCCTCACCCTCCCTCTCCTTCCTGACACCATTCTCCAACTCTCCTCTTGCCTCCTCCCTCTCCCTCCTCCTCCTCCTCTTTCATCACACGCGCTAACAGGAGGCTCACGTTACAGGAGATTAAAATAACTACCCACACAAATAAACAAACTGGAACTGAATAAACAAACACAAAGACTCGAAGTGGCGTCCGTTGTGAGTAAATATATACACAGAAGACACTTGGTTGATAGAGCTGTGTTGATGGTTTGAGGGGGAGAGAGAGAGGAAGGAAGGCAGAATGAATGAGGGGAAGGAATTAGAGGGAGGGAGAGAGGACAGGGGTTATGGAGAGGGGTGAATGAGAGACCGAGAGACCATAAGAACGTAAGGAGTCTGCAAGAGACCGGTTGGGCTATACAAGGGAGGGAGAATGTGAGAATAAGGAGAGAAGGGGTGAAGGGATCTCATTCTTCACCTCAGTTTGAAAAAAATAAATAAAAATGATGAAAAAATAATGGAAAGTGAAACGAAAATGCAAATGCGCTTATCAGTGAATGGGGAAAAAAGCAATTAACGAATAAATGAATGCGGGGAATAGATTCACAAACGCGGCGCCACTGTAAAAAAAAATAATAAATAAATAAAAAAACGATAAACATATAAACTAAACAACAACAACAACAACAACAACAGCGATCAAATGTATAATAAAAAAAATAACGAACCGATGTACACAATAATAAAAAAAAAAGTTAATAAATGCCGTAAAAGTAACACCAAGGATTTATTTTTATCCACTTTTTCGTAAACTTATAAAAGGAAGAAGAAAAAAAAGACCACATTAGTTACAGAGACGGACGGAAACAGAATAAGAGACAGACGAACAAACAGAAAAACAGACGCACGAACAGAAACACAGACGGGGGAACAGACAAAGACAGACAGACGAACAACAGATTAACAGACGGACGAACAGACAGAAAGACACACACGAAAATCAGAATAACAGACAGGCGAACAAACAGACGACAAACAGAATAAGACAGAAAGACAGACACACGAAAAAAAAAAAAACAGACAGACGAACAGACAGAAAGACAGACAGACAGATGAGTGGAGAGAAATGTGGCAAAAGGGAAAAAAAAAATAAGAGAAAGAAAAAGAAGAGTGGGAAGAAAAGAGAGTTACTAAAGAGGTCTAAGAAGAGGGTTAAAAATATAGTTTGAGAGATAAAAGGCGAAAATAGAGAAATAAAAAGGGAAAAAAGGAAAATACAAAAAAAAGGAAAAAAAAAAGGAAAGGAGAAAACACGTGGAAATGGACACCTGAAACCAAAATAGGTGTTTGAAAAGAGTAATAAAAAGGGTAAAAAAATGAGAAAACAAAAGAGAAAGAAAGAAAGAAAGTGGAGAAAAAAAGGGAGAAAGAAAATCCAGAAAAAAAATGAGAAAAAAAGGGAAAGCCGGGAAGGAAAAATAAGAAAAAAGAAGGACGTTGGGCAAGGAAGAAAAAAAGAGAAAAAGTGAAAAGACCAAAAAAAAAAGGAAAAATAATACGAAGAAAAGAGAAAGAAAAGAAAGTGGAAGAAAAAAAGGAAGAAAGAAAAACAGAAAAAAACGAGGAAAAAAAATATGAGAGCATGAAGAGAGGAAAAGAAACTGGGGAAAAAATGAGGACGTTGGGAAAGAAAAGAAAGAAAAGAGAAAACAGACGAGGCGAAGAAAAAAAAAAAAAGAGAGAGGAAGGTAAGAAAACATTGTAAATCTGAAACTGTTTGTCGAGCAAAGAGTATTTTATGACGCTTTGCTCGCTCTCTCTCTCTCTCTCTCTCTCTCTCTCTCTCTCTCTCTCTCTCTCTCTCTCTCTCTCTCTCTCAAGCCCACAATTCCATCTCATCTCACAATCTTGGTCTCGCTCACAATCATACGAGATCAAAGGGAAGACTTGAGTGAGTGAGTGTGTGTGTGTGTGTGTGTGTGTGTGTGTGTGTGTGTGTGTGTGTGTGTGTGTGTGTGTGTGTCTGTGTCTGTCTGTGTGTGTGTGTGTGTGTGTGGATGCAGGTAATTCTCTCTCTCAAACACACACACACACACACACACACACACACACACACACACACACAATTTTCTCACCCAGAGCCTAAAATATATACGAAATTAACCTCTTTCCTTCCTCTTCCTTCTCCTCCTCCTCCTCCTCCGTCAACACACAATCTCTTCCCTCGTGTGTGGTTAAAAGGAATGAACCCTCTGTCGCCTCCTCCTCCTCCTCCTCTTCCCTTATTCCCTGCCAAGCTACATTACAGAGAGGAGGGGGGGAGGAGGAAGGGGTCGAGGAAGATGGGGGAGGAATAAATGAGGGAGAGGGATAAGAGAGATGAGCGAGGTGGGAGGAGAGAGTAAATGAAAGGATAAGAGAGGGGGAGAGAGGAAGGAAGAATGAGGGGAAGGAGAATGAGGGAGAGAAAGAGAGAGAGGACGGGGATATGGAGAGGAGTGAAAGAGAGAAACGTGGGAAGGAAAATATGGGAGAGAGAAGAGAACGGAGGAAGGGAAAATGGATGGGAAGAAGGAGATAATTAGGAAGAGGAATGCGAAAGAGGAGAGAAAATAAAGAGAGAGAGAGAGAGAGAGAGAGAGAGGTCAGGGAGGTGAGGGCGAGGCAAACACCTTCCCTTATATACCCTAATGAGTCTCGCAGGTCACTAATTAGGACTCCATCACACCTAGGCTCATCAACACAGGTATGCGGTGACTCCAGACCATCCTCTCTCTCTCTCTCTCTCTCTCTCTCTCTCTCTCTCCTCCACTTCTCAAACGCACTTTTTCTTTATTTCCCTTTAGTTTTTCGTTCTTTATCTCTATCTTTCTTTTTCTTCCCTTAAACGTCTTTCTCAATCTCCTCCCTTCTCCCCTTTTTCTTTTTCTTCTTCGTCTATCTTATTATTTTTACTCTTACTTTTAAATCTCTCTCTCTCTCTCTCTCTCTCTCTCTCTCTCTCTCTCTCTCTCTCTCTCTCTCTCTCTCTCTCTCTCTCTCTCTCTCTCTCTCTCTCTCTCTCTCCTCGGTCTCGTCATCCTCGTCATTCATCATTTCTCTACCGTACTTCAAGCTCTCCCTTACTAACATGTATCACGTGTTGCAAACTTATAGAACAACTTCATTTGCTAACTTTTTTTATACCGATATGAATCAAGTTGCGCTTCTCCTTTTGCTTTTAAAACTTCATGACATTAAATTAACTCTCTCTCTCTCTCTCTCTCTCTCTCTCTCTCTCTCTCTCTCTCTCTCTCTCTCAACCCTTTTGTTTTTGTCAAGTCGCATTCAAATATTCTTTTTTCTTACCTTGATTGTCCCGTTTGTCTTTATTTGTCTTTCTTTTTACCCGAACATGTGTAAGGAGGAGGAGGAGGAGGAGGAGGAGGAGGAGGAGGAGGAGGAGGAGAAAAAACAATGTAATGACGAAGGTAACGGGTCGGCCACTCCCTCTGGCCACGCAAGCATTCCTCCTCCTCCTCCTCCTCCTCCTCCTTCTCCTCCTCCTCTTCGCCTTATCTCCTCCTCATCCACCTCCTCCTTTCCTTCCTGCATTCTTTTCCTTCTCCTAATCTTCCTTTTATCTGATCATTCTACTCCATCTTTTTCTTTTTTACTTTTTCTTCTATTCCTTCTTTTTTAACTCCCTATATATCCCTCCTCCTCCTCCTCCTTTTCATCCCCCTTTTTCATTTTAACCTCCTTCATCCTTTTCTTCCTCCCATTAACTCCTCCTCCTCTTATTCTTGCTCCCATTACCTCGTCCTTCTCCTCTTCTGCCTCTGTTTCCTCATTCCTTTTTTCCTTTATATTTTTATCCTCGTGTGTCCTTCATCCAAGTCCGTCCTTCATCCACTTTTGTCTTCACCACATCCTCTGTTCACACCTTCATTTTCTTCTTCCTCTTCCTCTTCACTCTCACGACAGTTTCCAACCTCCTCCTCCTCCTCCTCTTCCTTCTTGTTTTTTTTTTTTACCACCAAAATCATCTCATCCACCTCTTCCTCCACTCTTCTCCTTCCTCTTAGTTCTCGACGCAACCATCAACACCTCTTCCTCCTCCTCCATTTCCATCCTATCCTCATCCCTATCCATCATCAACTCCTCCTCCTCTTCCTCATTCTCTTCCTCCCACTTCCAATCACACCAATTAGTCTTGCGATCACTACCCACACCATCACCATCATCACTATCACCATCACCACACACACACACACGCACACACCATCAACGTGCGAAGTGAAGACGCAATAGAGATCAAAATACCTGTTCCGAACGCGTCCTAATGCGAATATAAGCGAACGCGTATATAGAGCTATTTGCGTGTGTGTGTGTGTGTGTGTGTGTGTGTGAGAGAGAGAGAGAGAGAGAGAGAGAGAGAAACACCTTACTAGTGCATATGCAAATGAGAGCTCAGGTGTGTGGTGGGCAGGTGAGCGACGCCCTTGGCACTGGGAGGGGGAGGAGGAGAAGGAGGAGGAGAAGGAGGAGGAGGAAAAAGTGCAGAAGAAAATGACAAGAAAGGGAAAAAGGAAAAGGATGTAGTGGAGGAGGAGGAGGAGGAGGAGGAGGAGGGGGGGGAGGAGGAGGCCATAAAAAGGGTGTAGGCGAGGACACAACGCCTAACTAACACTGCCGTCCTTTTCCTCCTTAACACTAAAATCAAAGAGACATGAAAATTACCTCAAAGTGTAAACAAAAAAATATATATATCCCACGCCCATGCGCACACACACACACACACACACACACACACGGCTACAGCAGACTGAGTAATAAAAAAAAAAGATTAGATGAGGGTTCGTTCGTTCATGTGTGTGTGTGTGTGTGTGTGTGTGTGTGTGTGTGTGTGTGTGTGTGTGTGTGTGTGTGTGTGTGTGTGTGTGTGTGTGTTGTCTTCCCTTTTTCGTAGTTTTAATTAAGTCCGTCGTCTGTTCATCTATTTGACATTCAACAATTCTTTACTTTCTTTATACACGTAACTTTTTTTATTTCTAACTTTTTTTCATTATATTTGTCCGAATAATTTGAGCTTAAACCAGTTCTTTTATATGTCTCCATTCGTTTCTCTTCTTCCCTGTCCAATTCCCTTTATCTTTCTTTCTCTCTCCATTCAATTCAACAACCATATCTTTCTTATCACAATACATTTCTCTATCTTTCTTTCCCTTTCTTCTTTCTGTCTATCCAGGAAATCTGATATCTAACTCTTTTTCATCCATTTCTTAACATTCATTGATCTTTCTCTTCATTCCGTCTCTATCTGTTCACCCAATATGATATGCAACTATTCCCTACCATATCTTTCTCTATACATTTATCTTTTTTTTTTTCCTGTTTCATTTCCTTTTTAATCTCTATCAAATCTAACATCCACTTTTTTTTTTTATCTTATCTCTATTCACCTATATATTTTTCTCTCTTCTCCCTCTTTGTATCTTCTAGGAATGCGATCTCCAACCCTTATTTATCCTCTCTCTCTGTTTCCCTTTCTTTTTTTCCTACGTTTCATTTCCTTTTTAATCGCTACCAAATCTAACATCCACTTTTTTTATCTTATCTTTAATCACCTGTCTATCTTTCTCTCTTCTCCCTCTTTGTATCTTCTAGGAATGCGATACTCAACTTTTATTTACCCTCTCTCTCTGTTTCCCATTCTCTCTATGTATTTCTTGTAGTCTAATCTAACCACCATTTTCATCATATCTCTTTTAATTTAACTTTCTCTCCTCTCTCTTTGTCCCTCCACGCAATCCGATACCCGCCCTCTCTTCCTCCTGTCTCTCTCTCTCTGTTTCCTTTCCTCCCTATGCATTTCTTGTAGTCTAGTCTAATCTAACTACCATTTTCATATCTCTCTTAATTTAACTTTCTCTCCTCGCTCCCTCTTTGTCCCTCCACGCAATCCGATACCCGCCCATTCTTCCTCCTGTCTCTCTGTTTCCCATTCTCCCTCCGTGTTTTTTTTCTTTATGTCCACCTAATTACACCGTATATCGCCGTCGGTCTCTCTCCAATAACAAGAATCTTAATTAAACCCTAAATTCGGCTGAAGTGATTGGTTGCACTGCGCTCCCTTTTTTGTCTCTCTTTCTTTTTCCTTCAATATTCCGATTGGAGAGCGAGGAAAGAGTATTAACCAATCACCGCCCGGATGCCAGAGGAAGGGGGGAGGGAAGGGAAGGGAAGGGAAGCAGGGGGATGAGGAAGGGGAGGGAGAAAAGGAGGGAGAGGGGAACAGTGGATGGGGAATGAGGAGGAGGGGAGCGAGGTGGGGAACATGATAGAGAAGGAAGGAAGAGGAGGGGAGAATAAAAGGGAAGAATGGGAAGGAGCAAAAAGGGGAAACAACGAAACGGGGTAGGAAGAGGACAAGAAAAGGAAGGGATGGAAAGGGAAGGGAGAGGAGGGGAGAAAGGAAAACGAAACGGAACAGGAAACGGACGGGAATGGGACAAAAAAGGGATGGGAAAACACGGAAAGGAACAGGAAGAGGACGAGAAAGGAAGGGAAGGGAAGGGGCGGGAAGGGAAGGGACGGGAAGAGACGGAAAAGGACAGGAACAGGACGAGAAAGGAAGGGAAGGGATGGGAAGGGGAGGGGCAGGAAGGAAAGGAATGGGAAGGGACGGGAAGGGGCAGGAAGGAAAGGAATGGGAAGGGACGCGAAGGGACGGGAAGGTAAGGAATGGGAAGGGACGTTAAGGGACAGGAAGAGGAAGAGAAAGAAAGGGAATAGATGGGAAGGAAAAGGAAGGAACGGGAAATAAAGGGGTAAAGAGGAAGAAGTAATTAAATAAAGTGAAGAAATATATTACCAAGAAAGAGAAAGGCAATAAGCTCTCTCTCTCTCTCTCTCTCTCTCTCTCTGCTGATGATGACGATGCTAACGATAACGGACATTTTTTTCTTCTTTTTTTTCCCTCTCGTATTTTCTTCCTTCCAATCAATGCGACGCAGCTCTTTTCTTTTTTTTCTTTTTCTTCTTTTTTCTTCCGTCAAGGTGATGAGAGAATGGATTTTGCTACCTCTCTCTCTCTCTCTCTCTCTCTCCCTGGAAATTATGACGTGATGGAAGAAAAATGACAAAAATCTTGATTATAAAAAAATACGAGAACAGACGACCCATCTCTCTCTCTCTCTCTCTCTCTCTCTCTCTACCTGGAAATTATGACGTGATGGAAGAAAAATGACAAAAATCTGGACTATAAAAAAAATACGAGAACAGACGACCTAACCCCCCTACCCTCTCTCTCTCTCTCTCTCCCCCCCTTACCCTCGCGCTGTCCAAAGTCAATCGGCTGGATAAGTCTCCGGACCCACTAATAGCCTACATCAGCCTCCATTACCTTCGCTCCGCTTTTTCAGAGTTCGTGGACCCGCTGTGGTGGAAGGGTCCATCAGTTCAGCTCACCTCCCGCTCCCCCCTGCCCCTTTACCCCGCCCCGCCCCGCTGCCCCATCCCCCGCCCATCGGACCACAGGAGGCAGAGACAGTCAATATGCCCCCATTAAAAAAGAAGATGTATGTTATTGGTTATTCGTCTGGTTTGGTCTATTGGTCTATTGGTCTGGTCTGGTCTGGCTTGGCATTCCTTCTTTATTCCTCCTCCTCCTCCTCCTCCTCCTCCTCCTCCTTCTCCTCTGTTTGGTTGGCTCTATCATAGTCTATCGCTTCTCTTCACTTTCTCTTTCTGTCTATCTATCTATCTCTAGCTGTCTACTTTTAAATGCTAGTTATGATGATTGATCGTAAAAAGTGATAAAAGAACAAAGTAAAAAATATGACTGCAATAGCCCCCCCTCCTCTCTCTCTCTCTCTCTCTCTCTCTCTCTCTCTCTCTCTCTCTCTCTCTCTCTCTCTCTCTCTCTCTCTCTCTCTCTCTCAATCAATATACTTTTATGAGGGATGAACGAAGTGACAAAAAAATGGATAAAAGAATGAGTACAACAACCTCTCTCTCTCTCTCTCTCTCTCTCTCTCTCCGCCATGTCGCTTCGGTTATTTTCAGGGAATAATTAAATGCACGTCGCAGCAGATGAACACTCGTGACCTCTGCCGCCGCACGAACACAACAACGATTTCAGGTTATTTATTATTTTAGTTTATTTCGTCTATAGTTTTCTTTTCACCTGCCCTTAAGACCTTGATGACTGATGGGAAAGGCGTAGAAGAATTAAAAAAAAAAGGAAGAAAGAAGGACAAGAAAAAAAAGCGAGGAGGAAAAATAGGACATGAAAGAAGGGGAAGGAAGGAGAAGGAAGATAAAGAGGTAGATAAAGAAGAAGAAGCAGAAAAAAAAGAAGGAAAATAAAAATAAAGAAAAGGTTAATTAAAGTAGACAAAAAAACAAACAAAGTAAAACAAGGCAACTAAAGTGAAGTAAATCATAAAAAAGGTAGAAAAATATGATATAACATAAGAACATAAGAACATAAGGAGTCATAAGGTCATAAGGTAAGGCAGAGAAGGTTAATAAAGGTGTCGTAAGGTAGAGGCAGGGGTAAGGTAGGGCAGCATAAGGGCAATATTAGGTAAGGGTGGGTAAAGGCGGCTTATTTGTGTGTGTGTGTGTGTGTGTGTGTGTGTGTGTGTGTGTGTGTGTGTGTGTGTGTGGGTGGGGAAAACGAATTGAAAAAAACAAAACAGGAAGGAGAAAAGGAATGATAAAAGGAGGAAGAAGGGAAAGAAACAACAAAACGGCGAAAGGAAGGGAAGAGGAAAAGGATAGCAAGAAAAAAAATTACAGCAGAGAGAAGGAAAAAGAAGAAGGAAAGAAGGAAGATAAGAAGAAATGAGAGAAAGAAAGGAAACACTGAAAGGAAGGAGAGGGAAGGAAAGCACGAAAAATTACATCAGGAAGGAAATAAGGAAGAAAAAAACAGAGAAAAAACAGAAAGAAGAAAGG
Source organism: Eriocheir sinensis (assembly GCF_024679095.1). Taxonomy (NCBI): domain Eukaryota; kingdom Metazoa; phylum Arthropoda; class Malacostraca; order Decapoda; family Varunidae; genus Eriocheir; species Eriocheir sinensis. The sequence goes on along the minus strand of NC_066556.1, from coordinate 4,169,874 downwards.
AAGAAAACCTCTGCGACTCTCCAACCCCCACCACCTACACCCCCCCCTCACCACCACCATTCACTCCCCCTACCTTACCCCCCTCCCCCCTCCCTCCTCCTATCTTACCACCACTTACCCACACCACCACAACCCTCACCACCCCTACCACTCACTCCCCGTACCTTACCCCCACCACCATCACCTTACCACCCCCCTCCCTCCCTATCTTACCACCACAACCCTCATCACCCCCACCACCACCTTCACCACCTTATGAACACCGGCGGGATGAATGAGACCCGCGGACCGTGTAAATGAAGCCGGCGTCACTCAGGAGGAGGAGGAGGAGGAGGAGGAGGAGAATATGATCAAGAGGAATAAATAAGAAAATAACAAGAGGAGGAGCAGGAGGGGAAGGAGAAGGAAGATAGAGAGGTAGATGAAGAAGGAGACGAAGAAGAAAAAGAAAAGCAAACAAAACAAACAAAAAAATGAGATGTATAAGGAAAAGAATAAGGAGAATGATGAGGAAGATAAGGAGGTAGATAAAGAAGAAGAAGAAAAGAAGAAGGAAAAGGAAAGCAAAAACAAAACAAACAAGCAGAAAATGAGATATAAAAATAAGAACAAGAATAAGGATGATGAAGAAGAGGAGAAAGAGGAAAACAGGAAAAATAGGAAATAAAACAAAAGAAAAACAAAACAAGAACAAACAAAATGAATAAAGACAAGAAAGAGAAGGAAAAGGATGAGTATGAGGAAGAGGATTAGGAAAAGGCAATAAAAAAAAAATAGGAGGGTAGGCAGGGACGAGAACGGGGGAAGGGGAAAAGACTGGGGGGGACGTGGGGGCGTGGGGGGGGGGGGGGCGCAAGAAGTCACGTCACCCCCAGGAATCGATGAACGCAGACTGAACGAGAGAGAGACATGAATAAAACGAGTCCAAGTTACCGAGTCATGGCGAGGAGTGGGTCAGGGTCAGAGGGGGGGGAGGGGGGGGGGAGGAAGGAAGTGGTGGAAAGTGAAGAGGGAGGAGATAGAAGAGAGGTGGAGATTGATGAAAGTGAAGAGTTAAAGTAGACAGATGGAGGGATGGAGAAGGAAAGTGGAGGAAGGTGGAGGGATAGATTAAAGTGGAGGAAAGTGGAGAGGGAAGGGTGGATAGACACATGCCTTCCCCTTCCTCCTCTTCCTTCTCTATCTCCTTTTCTCTCCTTCCTGTCTCTTCTTTCCTATTCCCTCCTCTTCCTCCCCTCTTCCTCTACTACTCTCTCTTTCCTCTTCCTTAACCTCCTGTTCCTCCCTCTCTTTCTCTTTTTCTCTCTTCTTCCTTTACAATCTCTCCTTCCTTCCTTTCCCTCTCTTTTCTCTTCTCCCTTTTCTGCCCTCCACAAAAACCCTTCCTGTCCCCTCTTTCTTTATCCTTTCCCCCCCTCCCCTGTTTCCTCTTCCTTTACCCTCTTTCCTAACCCTCCCCTTCCTCCCTCTTCCCTTACTCCTGCCCGTCTCAGATCACGACTCACAGGGGAGTGATGTGTGTCAGTTTATGAATTCCTGGAGTTGTAAAGCTTGTGCTACGACCCTGGGGGAGGAGGAGGAGGAGGAGGAGGAAGAGGAGGAAGAGGAAGAGGAGGAGGAGGAGGAGAAGGATATGGTAAAGAAGAAGAATAGGAAAAAGTTCATGAAGAAGTAGGAATTAAACTGAGGAGGAGAAGGAGGAGGAAGAGGAAGAGGAGGAGGAGGAGGAGGAGAGAAGAGAGAGGAAGGTAAAGTTGCCAGACAGGTATTAATTGCTGTGTACCTGAAACACACACACACACACACACACACACACACACACACACAGGAGGCAAAACAAGTTACAGGGGATCTGCTAATGTTAAAATCACACACACACATACACACACACACACACACACACACACACACACACACACACACACACACACCCCCACACCCAGACACACTCCTTGGCGCTCTCTCTCTCTCTCTCTCTCTCTCTCTCTCTCTCAGCAAGGTCACGCTCTTTTATAACCTTTAACAATCCATATAAAATGCTACGCCCTTTTTTTAATCACGTGAAAGGTCTGTCGTTAAACCAATAGCAAAGGTAACAAATGAACCTTGTCCCCTTTTTTTTTCTATCTCTGTTCCCCCTTTTTCTATTCTTCCCCTTTCTCTTATTTCTAATCTTTGTTATTTCAATTTTTCGTTCTTCTTCCCTTTCTATTCCAACTCCTCTTTTCTTCTAATCTAACTCCTCTTTTTTTTCTATCCAAACTCTAATTCTCATTCTATTCTAACTCTGTTCTAACTCTGTTCTAGTTCTATTCTAACGCTAATCCTCATTCTATTCTAACGCGTCTTTTTTTTCTATTCTAACTCCACTTTTTCTCTTCGCTCTTTTCCTTTTTATCATCTTCTTTCTCTTTCTCTCTCTCCTCCACTTTTCCCTCTTCCCGTTTTCTTCCCCCTTTCTCTTCTTTCCCCTTTCTTATTGCTGCGTTTTCTTATTTTACTAATTCATCTAGCTTCTTCCTTTCTCTTTTCTTTATCTTTTTTCTCTTTTTACTCTTTTTCTTCTTTTTTCTCTCATCTTTACGCCCTTCTCCTCCTCTCCTCTTCTTTCATTTCGTTTCTTCTCCTCTTTCCCCTCTTCTCCCTTTTATCCCTCTTTCTCTTCTTTCTTTTTCCTTTTCGTCTCTTTCTTCTTCTCTCCCAATCACATCCTCTTTCCTTCCTCTCACCCTTCTCTTTTCACCTTCTCTCCCCTTTCTTTTTTCTCAATATTTTCTTTTCCTCTCCTCTCCTCTCCCCGTCACTCCGTCCCTTCTTCCCATCCCATCACCGCGTTCCCTTCCTTCCCCTCACTCCCGCCACTCCACCCTTCCCATCAATCACGGTTCCCCTCACCAGCAAGCTCCCTACCCTCGCCCATCACTCATCTCAAACCATTCCTCTCACACCTCACCGTTTACCTTAGTTTGCCCACGAAAAGCGATTCTGGTAGTGGTAGCAGTAGTAGTAGTAGTAGTAGTAGTAGTAGTATGAGAAGCAGGGTGAGAATGAGAAGAATGAGGAAGATGAAGATGATGAGGAGGAAGAGGCGAAGAGGAGGGTAGTTGTTGTAGTAGTAGTTGTAGTAGTAGTAGTAGTAGTAGTAGTAGTAGTGTTAGTAGTAGTAGTAGTATAAGAATGAGAAGCAGGATGAGAAGGAGGATGAGAAGGATGAAGATGAAGATTAAGATGATGACGAAAAGGAGGAAGAGGAGGAGGAAGAGAAGGAGGAGGAAGAGGATTCAGCACCCTTTTACAGGTATACAAATACATCTAAAATAAGAGGAGGAAGACGAGGAGGAGGAAGAGGAAGAGGAGGAGGAGGAGGAGGAGAAAGAGGAAAAGGATGCAACACCATTTTACAGGTACAAATACACGTTAAAGACAGGTAATAAAACCACAACCACAACCACCACCACCACCACCACCGCAATCTCCCCTTCGCTAACGGTAAGAGGGAGGGAGAAAGGGAGATAATGAAGGAGTAGAGGAGAGATCGGGAAGGAGGAAGACGGAGGGAGGGAGGGAGGGAGGAAAGCTATGATGGAGAGAAAGCAGGAAGGAGGGAAGGAAACAAATGGGAGCAAATCTGTCTGGAGGAAAGGTGGAGGAAGGGGAAAGTGGAGGAGGGAAGGAAGGAGGTTGGAAGGAGGAATAAGGAAGACAGGATGAAAGGAAGGAAAGGAGATAAATAAAGGGATGAGAAAGGACAGAAGAAAGGAAGGAAGAAGGGAAGGAAGAAGAAATAAGCTGAATAAAGGGAGAAAGGGAGGAAGGGAAGAAAGATGGAAGGAAGAAAGGAAAGGAAACGGAAAAAAAAGGAAGGAGAAAAGGAATGATAAAAGGAGGAAGAAGGGAAAGAAACAACGAAATGACGAAAGGAAGGAAAGAAAGAGAGGAAGATAAAAAATACAGCAGAGAGATGAAAAAAGAAGGAAAAAGAGGAAGGAAAGAAGGAAGATAAGAAGACATGAGAGAAAGAACGGAATATTGAAAGAGAGGAGAGGGAAGGAAGGCAAGAAAAAAAAATACCACCAAAGAAATAAGGAAGAAAAAGCACACGAAGAAAGGAAGAAAAGACAAAAGATAACGAAAAAAATAAATAAATAAAACGATTAAAGAAAGGGAAGGAAGAAGAAAAGAAGAAAAAATACATAAGGAAGTAAACGAGGAAGGAAAAACTGAGCTAAAACATGGAAAATTAAAAACGGACTAAATAAACAAAGAAATGAATGAATGAAAGAAGGAAATGAAGACAGGAAGGAAGCGATGCATCACGCCCCTAATCTATGCTCCCCGCCCGACCATTTCTCTCTGACCCGGGCAATAGAAATTCAACCTCAAATAAGCCTGAAGAAGAGGTTATTGGGGGCACAGAACTGAATATTAATGTCGATACGCAGCAGCCGGGAAGAGGAGGAGGAGGAGGAGGAGGAGGAGGAGGAGGAGGGGGAGGAGGAGGAGGAGGAGGAGGAGGAGGAAAAGGAGGAGGAGGAGGAGGAAATGTAGGACGGAAGACTGGAAAAATGATAACAGGGAAAGGAGAAACATCGAAGAGGAGGAGGAGGAGGAGGAGATAGATGAAAGAGGAGGAGGAAAAGGAGAAGAGAGGATGAAAGATTAAACTGAATGTGATTTTTATGAAGAAGAAAAGTAATACATATAAAATTGAGGAAGAAGAAGAAATAGAGGAGGAAGAGGAAGAGAAGGAAGAGGAGTAGGAGGAGGAGGAAGAAGAGGAGTATCAAGAACTAACAAAAAAAATAACGAGGATAAAAAACGAAGGTAAGAACGAAAACACATGAAATAAAAATAAAAAAAAGGAGGAGGAGGAAGATTAGGAGCAGAAAGTGGGGGAGGAGAGAGAGAAAAAAATAAAAAATAAAAAGCGAGAACAAACTTAAACTAAACGGCAGACAAAGAAAAAACAAACAAACAAAAACACAAAAAAACACTAGACACAGGTACACAAACATCACCAAAACATCAGAAGGACAGGTAAAAAATAAACAGGTAACAAGAACAACACAAACAACATCACCAACATCACAAACAACACACCAACATCACAAACACAAACAACATCACCAACATCACAAACAACATCACCCACAAGGACAGGTGCACGAATGATCACTAATGGCAAGGAAAGACAGATGAGGAAGGGCAGACGATAGGCAGGTGATGGGGACGACGATAGCTTAACGCGCCCGAGATCCGCCCATACAAAGCCCACGCCCATCGATAAGGCACTCAAGGGCATGAAGGAGGAGGAGGAGGAGGAGAGGAGAAGGCTGTGTGAAGGTGGATCGTGTGTGGTAAAATGGGTACAGGCTGTGGAGGAGGCAGGCTGTAGGCTAAGGGTATGGGCTTGTAGGTCAGAGATGAAGGCTGTCGACGAAGCAGGCTGTAAGTGTGGAAGCGAGTGTAGGCTGTGAAGGGAAAGAGAGAAGGACGGGAAGGGAATAAATATAGTAGAAAGGATAAAAGGAATGAGAGGAAAGGTACATATGAAGGGAAGGAGAGAACGGAATTGAGGGAGGAAAAGAGAGTGAAAAGAGGAAGGAGGAAAGAAAAGAAAGAACGGAATGAAGGAAGGATGAAAAAATGGGAAGGTACATATGAAGGGAAGGAGCGAACGGAATTGAGGGAGGAAAAGAGAGTGAAAAGAGGAAGGAGGAAAGAAAAGAAAGAACGGAATGAAGGAAGGATGAAAAAAAAGGGAAGGTAACATACGAAGGGAAGGAAAGAACGGAATTGAGGGAGGAAAAGAGAGTGAAAAGAGAAAGAAGGAAAGGAAAGAAAGAACGGAATGAAGGAAGGGTGAAAAAAAAGAAGGAAAGAACGGATTGAATGAAGGAAAAGACGATGAGAAACGGTAGGAAGGAAAGAACGGAATGAATGAAAGAAAAGACGATGAAAAAAGATAAGAAGGAAATGAAGTAAAGAACGGAATGATTGAAGGAACGAAGAAAGAAAAGAAGCAGATGTGAGGAAGTGAAAAGCCGTGGAGAGATGGATTTGCAGTAGAGAAATACAGGTTTTGGGTAAAGGGATATAAGGTGAATGGATAGTAACTGTGTGGGTGGATATGTGGAGTGTGAAAGAGAACAAACAATGGCAGAGGTAGTATAAGAAAAATGCTTAGGTATGGATAATATAGATTTAGAAATGAGATGCGTAGAAAGGCAGGCTGGCGGGAGTGAGGGTGTAGGCTGCAGGGAGGATAGGCTGATCAGAAAGGTAGGCAGTGAGTGTGGGAGTGTAGGCTGTGTGTGTGTGTGTGTGTGTGTGTGTGTGTGTGTGTGTGTGTGTGTGTGTGTGTGTGTGTGTGTGTGTGTGTGTGTGTAGGCTAACTTCTAACTCTAATTCTGATTATGAGGGTAGGATGTGAGTTAGGGAATGCAGGCTGATTAGAAGAGTAGGTTGGGTGCAGGTGTGCGAGTACAGGTGTATGGGATGATAGGTGAAAGCTGTGTTAGGCTGATGCTCTGTGGCTGTGGGCTGTCGGGCTGTGTGGAGGCGGGCGAGCTTGGGACCCACGTGGATGAGTAAGAGGTGACGTAAGCCTGGCCGAGCCCTTTTACTCCTCCTCCTCCTCCTTCTCCCTCTACTTCTCCTCTTTTCCTTCTCCTATTCGTCTTCTATCCCTTCTCCTCCTCTTCCTTACCGTTTCTTTTTTTATTATTAATCCTCCTTCTCCTTCTACTTCTTCCCCCCTCCTCCTCTTCTTCTATCCCTCCTCCTCCTCTTCCTTACTGTTTCTTCTTTTATTAATCCTCCTTCTCCTTCTACTTCTCCTCTTCTCCTTCTCCTATTCGTCTTCTATCCCTCCTCCTCCTCTTCCTGACTGATTCTTCTTTTATTAATCCTCCTTCTCCTTCTACTTCTTCCTCCCCCTCCTCCTCTACTTCTCCTCCTCTTCTTCTATCCCTCCTCCTCCTCTTCCTTACTGTTTCTTCTTTTATTAAGTGTCAGCTACGACTAATTTCTCTTTTCTTCTTTTTATCTATTTATTATTGTGTTCAGGTATTTATTACTTTTCCTCATTTGCCGTTAGTTTATCATCATCTCCTCCTCCTCCTCCTCCTTATTAACTGTTACCTGATTATTTTCTCAATTATTTTACCATTATTTTTTTGTTCATATATTATTTTCTTTTCCTCCTTTTGCCGTTAGCTTTATCTCCTCCTCCTCCTCCTCCTACTACTACTACTACTACTACTACTACTACTACTACTACTTAAAACAATCACTCGCCTCACGTTTTAACCAACAATTAACACAACAACTTTTACTTCTTTCTCTCCCTTCATCCCTCCCTCCCTCCGCTGCCTCCTCCTCCTCCTCCTCCTCCTCCTTCCTACCAACATTGCGTCATTCAAACATCAGACAAGGGAATGTGGGAGGAGGAGGAGGAGGAGGAGGAGGAGGAGAGAGAGAGAGAGAGAGAGAGAGAGAGAGAGAGAGATAGATAGATAGATAGATAGAGAGAGAGAGAGAGAGAGAGAGAGGGGTCTTCAGGTGTAGCGCTCAGGAGAACTTAAATCATTGGGTTCTTTAAACGACACCTGCAACACACACACACACACACACACACACACACACACACACACACAAACACAAACACGTTATCTGTATTACATTATGTCTCTCTCTAAAAAAAACTATCACCATTTTCATAAGTATATTCCTGAGGGTCACGACGTTCATGATAAAAAAAAAAAAAAAAAAAAAAAAAAAAAAAAAAAAAAATTACCATCATCATGTGAATTAATAGATGGTTAAGCAACACTGGTCTCCTCAAGGTGGTGGTGGTGGAGGTGGTGGTGGTGGAGGAGGAAGTAGTGGTGGATCAGACAAGGAGTGAATTGAAAGTGAAGACAGATTATGGAGGTGCATGGATTGGGGAGGAGGTGGACCAGGTGGAAGGGGGAGATGGAGGAGGTGTGGTGGAATGGACTGGGTGGGGAGGGAGGACCAGATAGAGGGAGAAAAGTGAAGAAATGGGGAGGCTCTGGAGGTGGATGTAGAGTTTAAGTAAACGGGATGGAAGCTTAGGGAAGGATGCTGGGGTGGGGACTGGGGAGTTCTGGGGTTGCTGGGGTCTTGTGGTGATAGAGGGGAGTCTAGTGAAAGTCTGGGGTGGTTGCAAAATTTGGGGAGGAAAATAACTGAGATAACATACTGGGGAGGGGACTGAGAGAGCGGAGCGGGGTGAGGAAGTATAGGAAAGAGCTGGGGAGGACTTATGGGGTGAACCGGGGTGGATGTGAGGTTTGAGAAGCGGAAATGGGGAGAAAAACGGGAAAGGGAGATGGTGGGGGGCAGGGGGAATATCATGTAGGGGTGAGAAATATATCTGATCTGGGGTGAACTGGGGAGGGTTTATGGGGTGAACCGGGGTGGATGTGAGGTTTGGGGGGCGGAAGTGGAGAGAAAAGGGGGAAAGGGAGATGGTGGGGGCAGTTGAAATATCAGGGGCGAGAAATATGTCTGATCGGGGTGGATATAGACCTTGAAAATCAGAAAAATCATGCAGGACCGGGGGGGTGGGGGGTGGGGTATCATGCTGGGGAAGCCACTGGGGACGGTCTGGGCTCAAGATTCTCAAACGCTTCGGCGCCTTATTTAATGCATTTATTTAAAGAGGGTTTCGTATGAGTTGTAGTGATTTTCTTGGTCTCTTCCACATCTCTGGTAGTAGTTCCGGAAGATTTTTACCCCAGAAGAAACAGGAGAACCACTCTTGAGTTCCCAATGCATCTTTTCCGTGGCCTTCAAAAACTATCGTAACAAGAGTCCAAAGCGTTTGAGAATAGGAGTCCGGGCCTGGGGATGGGTACGGAATTGCTGGGGTGTGTTCGTCCACGTGGGCCTCCTGGGGCAGCTAATGGCGGGCAGGATAATGAGGCACAGCTGACTGGCGTGCCGGGGGAGGCGTGTAAGTGGGTAAGGTTTGTCCCAGGAGATTGTGGGGGAAGGAGGGGGAGGGAGGCGTAAGGAAGAGGAGGAAGAGGGAATGAGAAAGTTTGTGCGGGGAATGAAATAAGAGGAAGAGGGGAAAGATACGAGAAGAGGAGGAGGAGGAGGGAGTTGGTAGGGAAAAAGACAAAAACAAGAGGAGGAGGAAGAAAAGGGAGGTGAGAAAGTTCGTGAAAGGGGGAAGAGAAATGCAAAGAAGAGGAGAAAGACAACACAGGGAATAATGAAGTTTGTGTGGGAGAAGAGAGAGAGAGATGTAAAAAAAAAGAAAGAGGGGAAAGGGAATAAAACAAAGAGAATAGGAGGAAAAAGGAACTAGGAATGAGGAAGAAAGGGGAAAGGGGGAGAAAAGAGAAGGATGAAGATGACAAAACGCAGGAAGAGAAAGAAAGGAAGAGAGCAAGAGCGAGAGCGAGAGCGAGAGAGATACAGGTAGGTCAAGCAGGTATAAGTCTTGGGCAGGTAATGGTTGTCACACCTGTCGTTACCTGAGTGCCATTTCACGTACCAGACTGAAGGTAACTCACTTTCCCTTTCTCTTCATCCTCCTTTATTTCCTTTTTTCCTCTTCCTCTCTGCCTACTCTTACTCCTTTTTCCTCTAATTTTTCCTTCCCCTTTATATCCCTAACTTTCCTTTCCTTCTCCTTTTCCTCCTCTTCTTTCTTTTTTTTTGCTTATTTTCTTTCTTTCTCATCATATTCACTTTCTTTTCCCCTCTTCCTTTTTATCCTCTCTTTCCTTCTCCTTCTCCTCCGTCCTTTTCACTTTACTTTCCCTTTTAACAATCCCTTTTCTCCCTCCTCCTCCTCCTCCTTCTATTTCTTTTCTTCTTCCTTCTCCTCTTCTACTTCTTGCATCATTTTCACTTTCCTTCCCCTCTTGAACGATCCTTTTTTCTTCTTCCTCTTCCTCCTTCTCTTTCTCCTTCTCTTCCTCTTGCATCATAATCTTCCTTTCCCTCCTCTTTCTCTATTTTTTCTTCCTCATCAATCTCTCACTTTCCATTGCTCAACTCAAGGCTCCTCCTCTTCCTCTTCCTCCTCCTCCTCCTCCTCCTCCTCATTTATCAGGGTTTCCTTTAAAGTGACTCTGATCGGCTGCAGTCTCTTGAAAATTAATACGAGAAGATCCATTAAATTTTTATGAGTTCGTGATTACCTGCCTTCCCTCTCCTCCTCCTCCTCCTCCTGTATTCCTTCCCCTCCTCCTCCTCCTCCTCCTCTTTCTCTTCTTCTTATTCTTCCTTTTTCTCTTTTCTCCCTCTGTATCATCTGTTTCTCCTTCCCTTCGTTCTCCTTCTATTTCTCCTTCTGTTATTTTTCTCTCTATTTCTCTTCCTTCTCCTCTTTCTGCTCTTCTTCCTCCTCTTCTTTCTTCCTCTATATCTCCTGCCCCTCCTTTCTTTCTTCGTTCTCATTCTGTTCTTTTTCCTCTTTCTCTCTTCCTCTTCTTCCTCCTCCTTCTCTTCCTCTTCCTCTTCCTCTCACTTATTGGTTTTCTTATCTTCTTGTCATCATCATCATCATCATCATTCATCTTTAACTCATCTTCTTCACTATCTCCATTTTCATCTCCTTCTCTTCCTCCTTCTGCTTCTCCTTCTTCACCGACTTCACCTTCATCTTTGCCATCACCTCCTCCTCCTCCTCCTTCTTCTCTTAAGTGGTCTGTTCCTTTACTCGTCTTCCTCTTCTTCGTCCTCCTCCTCTTCCTCCTTTACCAATAGTATCCTCAAGTCTGCCACCATCACTAACATCCTCGTTTTTCTCTTAATCCTCCTTTTCCTTCTCTTTGACCTGCTTCTACACCTCATTTCATTCCTCCTCCTCCTCCTCCTCTTCTTTCTTCTCCCTTACTTTTTCCTATACCCCACCTTCTTCCTCCTATTCCTCCTCCTCCTCTAAAATTGCTTACTCCTTCATCTCGTCCTCCTCCTCCTCCTCCTCTTTCTCCTCCCTTACTTTTTCCTTTACCTCACCTTCTTCATCCTACTCCTCTAAAATTGCTTACTCCTTCATCTCGTCCTCTTCCTCCTCCTCCTCCTTCCGTCTCCTCTTTCATGGGTTGCTCCTTCACCTCACCTTCTTCCTCCTCCTCCTCCTCCTTCATCTCCACGGTAACCTAATTTCAGCGGCAATAGCAAACACACGTGTACTCGAAACCTGTTCAGAGGAAGGCGACGGGACCAACCCAACCCAACGCACCCCAAGACAACCAAACCCAACCGAACCGCAACCCATCCCAACCCACCCAATCCACTCATCCCAACCCAGCCTAACCCAAATCACCTCTACCCCAACCTAACCTAACCCAGCCCAACCCAACGCAACCCGAGACAACCTAACCCAACCGAACCGCAACCCATCCCAACCCACCCAATCCACTCATCCCAACCCAGCCTAACCCAAACCACCTCTGCCCCAACCTAACCTAACCTAACCTAACCTAACCTAACCCAACCCAACCCAACGCAACCCGAGACAACCTAGCCCAACCGATCCGCAACCCATCCCAACCCACCTAATCCACTCATCCCAACCCAGCCTAACCCAAACCACCTCTGCCCCAACCTAACCTAACCTAACCTAACCTAACCCAACCCAACCCAACGCAACCCGAGACAACCTAACCCAACCGATCCGCAACCCATCCCAACCCAACCCAATCCACTCACCCCAACCCAGCCGAACCCAAATCACCTCTACCCCAACCTAACCTAAACCTAACCCCATTAATCAACAACCGCCCAAAATCGGCACAACCATCCACCCACCTAATCCACTCATCCCAACCCAGCCTAACCCAAATCACCTCTACCCCAACCTAACCTAACCTAACCTAACCCAACCCAACCCCCTCTACATCAACACCAGATGAGCTCCCCCACTTTCCGCACCTCCGTAATCTGTCTTCACTGTCCGTTCACTCCATGTCTGATACCTCGATCGCCTCACCACCACCACCATCACCACCACCAACAACAACAACACCTTGAAAAGACCAGTATTGCTTAACCTTTTATTTCTTTACAGGACGGTGATAATAATTTAGATAGATAGATAGATAAATAGATAAATAGATAGATAGATAGATAGAGAGAGAGAGAGAGAGAGAGAGAGAGAGAGAGAGAGAGAGAGAGAGAGAGAGAGAGAGAGAGAGAGAGAGAGAGAGAGAGAGAGAGAGAGAGAGAGAGAGAGAGAGAGAGGCCCAACTTAAGGTCTTGGTTGGGGGACTTCTCAAAGGCTTAACTAATCGACTGAATGTGATGAGTCGTCAGGAGGAGGAAGAGGAGGAGGAGGAGGAGGAGGAGGAGGAGGAGGAGGAGGAGGAGATGGTAATGATGATGAAGTAACGAAAGGGAAAGTGGATTATAAGTCTACGATAATGGAGTAAGGTTATGATTAATTTATAAGAACAGGAGAATAAGGAGAAGGATGATAAAGGAGGAAGAGGAAAGGAAATAAATGATAATAGTGTAACGAAAGGGAGAATAACAAAAAAAAGAGAATATAGACGAAAGATTTTTTTTCCTTTTTCTCTTCTTCCTTTTCCTCCTCCTCCTCCTCTTTCTCCTCTTCCCACTTATAACTATGTTTCTAACGTTGCCTTCAATTCCTCTTTTATCCTTTATCCCCCTTTCTCCTCTTTCTCTCCATTCTTTTTCTTCTTCCTCCTCCTCCTCTTCCTACTTTTAATACGCACTCTTATTCCTCTTTATCCTCCTCTTCCCCCTCCTCCTCCTCCTTCTACTTCTATTTCTCTTCATCCTTTACTGACCTTCCTCCTCCTCTTTTCTCTGCGCCAAAAGGTAAAAATAAAGAGAACGAGATATTTCAGGTGTTCCAGGTGAGCGCGGAGGAGGAGGAGGAGGAGGCAGGTAACTTATGCACTCAGGTAATCCAGTTTGAGAAGCTTCTGTCATGTCTCTTACTTGGAGGGAGGGAGGGAGGGAGAGGAGAAAGGAGGGAAGAAGGGAGGGAGGAAGAAAGCAAACAAGTACGCAGGAAGGAAGGGAGGAAGGAAGGAAGGGGACAAATAAATGAGGAAGAAAGAAATGCAGGAAGGGTGGAGGGAAGGAAGGAAAAGGGTGCAATGGAAGGAAGGAAGGAGGGAAGGAAGATAGGAAAGGTATAGAAGGAGGGAGGTAAGGGGGAAGAGAGGAGGAAAAGAAGCAAGGAAGGAAGGAAGGGGAGAAACATAGGAGGAAGGAAAGAAGGATTGGTGGAAAGAATGAAGGAAGGAAATGCGAGAACGAAAGGAAGGAAGGAAAATGGAAAAGAGGAAGGAAGGAAAGAGAGGAAAAGAGGAAGAAAGGAGGAAGGGAGGATTAACATAAGGAAAATAAGATAAAAGAAGAAGGAAGGAGGAATAAATGAATGAATAAAGAAAGGTAGAGAGGCGGGAATAAAGGAAGGAAGTAACAATGGAAGAGAGAATGCGTGAGGAGGATACGAAGAAATAATTAGAGAGAAAAAAGAAAAGAAGAAAATAAAAGAAAATCACTTGAACACGAAGACGTAAAATAAAGAACGAAGCAAGAAAGGACAAAAAAAAAAAAAGCGAGGCAAGGGAAGACAAAAGACGAAAGAAATAAAACAGAAGAAACGTCACAAAAAATAAGTAAAAAAATTAAATATAAAAACGAATACTAAAGAAAAAAAGATATGTCAAGGAAACCCCATCAGGCCTATCACGTGACACCGCCCTCACGCGAGCAGGTAAGGTACTAACACCTGGCCGGGGGGTGAGGGGGTGAGGAGGAGGGGGAGGGAAGGACAGACAGCGATAGGAGAAGAGGAGGAGAGAAGGAGGGAAAGGGAGACGTGAGAGATAATAGGAGGTTGAGGAAGGGGAGGAGAGAGGAAGAAAAGGGAGAAAAGGGAAGGGGAAAAAGAATGAAGCGACGAAGTAAGGGAGGAAAAAGAAGGAAGAGGAAAGGAAAATAAGAATGAAAGGACGGAGGAAAGAAAAGGGAAGGAAATGGAAGAGAAGGAAACGAGAATGAGAAAATAAAGAAAAGGAAAATAAGAAAGGAAGGGGAAGGGAAATTAAAGAAAGGAAAGAAAAGAAAGTAAACGGAAGGGAGAGCAAGGAAAGGAAAAAGAAAAAAAATGAATAAAGAAAAAAAGCTGGCCCGTAAAATGAGCACAAGAAAAACGAAAGGTAAGGAGAAAGACGAGTCACAAGGCAGGTGAGACAAGGAAGAGGGGAAAGGGGGGAGGGGGGGGAGGGAGGGGGGTATAAGGGGGGGGGGAGTCTCCTGAAGCCTTACACACTCACGGATCAGCTGACGAGGATAAACACAGAAACAGGTGTAGGTAAATGTTTGGATATCAGGTACGCGTCGTTTGTAGTAGTAGTAGTAGTAGTAGTAGTAGTAGTAGTAGTAGTAGTAGTAGTAGTAGTGGTAGTAGTAGTAGTAGTAGTAGAGGAGGAGGAAGAAGAAGAAAAGTAGAAGAAATAGAGAAAGTGGAAGAAAACGAAAAAGAAGATGAATAAAAACAAGAAAAAAAAAATAATGAGGAGGAGGAGGAGGAGGAGGAGGAAGGGTAACAGGAAGGGTAATGGTAGTAGCAGTTGCAGTAAAAGTAGCAGAAACAGTAGTAGAACCAGTAAAAATAGTTGTCGTAGTAGTAGCGGGAGTTTCTAGGACACAAGATTAGGGGCAAACCAATGGGGGACTAAAAGGTCTTCATGTAGTACCCAGCCCTTCTCCCCCTCCCACGCACCTTCCCCCTCCTCCACCACCACCACCACCCCCGCCCCCGCCCCCGTCAGGAAAGACAGAAAGAGAAAGCATCCCCGAGTACGACTGTGACACACGCCGGACCTAAACACACTAATTACGCCACCTGCTACCTGTACGTACCTGGGACAGTGATGAATGTTTAGGTGCTCGATACTCATAGGTGACTTAGGAGACAGGTAACCCACAGCAGAATAATTTAGGACATATACAAAAGGAGAATATGTGTTAATTCTATGATAAGAGGACAAAGAGTGTATGAATAGTTAGATAAAACGGTATAGGAGCAGCGAGTAGCGGGCTTTTTTAATATTATTGTTACTTTTTGTGCGCCCTTGAGCTGTCTCCTTTGTTGAAAAAAATATAACACGAACAAATGTAACACTTAAAATAAAAAATAAAAATACCACAAAACAATAGATAAAAATAATAACAAAATAATAATAAACACAAAACTATAAGCTAGTGAATTCTGCAGGAGGAGGACGGACGAATATTTCTCCCCAAATGAAAGCTTTTGATGTGGATTCGTGGGAAACTTTTTTTTTCCCTTCCTTGACTTTTGATGGCGGAGCACGGTCACCCTTCATTTTAGAGGAGGAGGAGGAGGAGGAGGAGGAGGAGGAGGAAGAGGAGGAAGACGAAGATCAAGATGAAAAAGAGGAAGACGAAGGAGGAGGAGGAGGAGGAAGACGAAGATCAAGATGAAAAAGAGGAAGACGAAGGAGGAGGAGGAGGAAGGTAAAAGATGAAGAAAAAGAAGATGCAGAACAAGAAGTCGAAAAAGGAAAGAAGAAGAAAAAGAAGACGAAGATGATGAAGAAAAAGAACAGGAGGAGGAGGGTAAAGAAGAAGAAGAAGAAGAAGAAGAAGAAGAAGATAATGATGAAAAAGAAGAACAGGAGGAGGAGGAAGAAGAAGAGGAGAAGGACCAAGAAAGAGAATGTTAACAGGATAGCTTGGCATGCAGGATAAGGAAAAAAAAAGTGTTATTGAGGTCAGATGGCGCTAATGCCCCTCCCCCCTCCTCCCTCTCTTTCTCCCTCTCCCTCTCTCTGCCCCCCCCCCCCCCCGCCCCCCCCAACACGCGTC
Organism: Eriocheir sinensis; assembly: GCF_024679095.1. Taxonomy (NCBI): domain Eukaryota; kingdom Metazoa; phylum Arthropoda; class Malacostraca; order Decapoda; family Varunidae; genus Eriocheir; species Eriocheir sinensis. The sequence goes on along the minus strand of NC_066556.1, from coordinate 4,154,010 downwards.
ACTTTAATGGCCAACTGAGACGTCATTTCAACAGCTTTATGCTCCTATCTTTTCGAGTTAGGATGCGACAGGAAACTGATTAGGAGGAGGAGGAGGAGGAGGAGGAGGAGGAGGAGGAGGAGGAGGAAGGAGGAGGAGGCAGTAAGGCGAAGGATCAAATCGAGTTGCGAGTTGAACCATAAACCCTCTTAGGATCTCGGGAGGAATCTGATCTTCCTTCCTTCGGTCCTTCGGTCCTTCTTTCCTTCCTTCCTTCTTTTTTTTCCTCTCTTTCTATACCTCCTCCTTCCTTACCCCTTCTTTCCCTTTCCTCGTCTATTCAAACATACATTTCTTCCTTCCTTCCTTTCTTTCTTTCCTTCCTTTTTTTTTCCTCTCTTTCTATACCTCCTCCTTCCTTACCCCCTTCTTCCCCTTTCCTCGTCTATTCAAACGTACATTTCTTCCTTCCTTCCTTTCTTTCTTTCCTTCCTTTTTTTTCCTCTCTTTCTACACCTCCCTTCTTTCCCTTTCCTCCACTATTCAAACATATATTTCTTCCTTTCTTTTTTTCGTCCTTCCTTCCTTCCTTTCTTTATTCCTTCGCCTTAGTTCACTCCTACACTTCCTCCTTCCTTGGCCTTTCTCTCGCTTCTCTTTTTCCTCCATTCAAACATATGGCTCTTCTTTTCTTTCCCTCCCTCTTCTTCCCTTCCTTTCTTCCATCCATGTTTCCTCTCTTTTCCTTCTGCCTTCCAAAATAAACTTCTTTCTTTCCTTTCAATATAAAATAATTTCCCCACTTCTATTCCATGCAACATATTCTCTCTCCTTCCTTCCTTCCCTCCTTCTTTCCTACACGCCTCTTTCACCAGCCCATCCCCCCCCCCCCCCCCAAGGCGTCGATACTCAATAATTGGACCGAAATCAAAGAAGTTCCCTGATGAAGCCCGGGCGGGTCAGCTTTCGGTGTCAGGGCGTGAGCGAGCGAGAGGCTGAGAAGGGAGGGCAGGAGAGGGAGGGAGATGAGGGAGGCTGAGAGAGGAATAAGGGAAAGAGAGCCTGAGAGGTAGGGAGAGGAGGAAGGGAGAGAAAGAGGAAAGGAGGGAGATTGCAAGAAGGGAAGGAGGGGAGAGAGAAAGCGTGGGAGGGAGGAGGAAAGGAGAGGAAGAAGGAAGGACTGAAAGAGGAAGAGACAGGGAGGAGAAGGAAGGCAAAGGAAGGACGAAGGATTGAGGGAGAGAGGGTGAAAGGAGAAATAAGGGAGAGGAAGAAGGAGGAACTAAGGGAAGGAGAAGATGGAGGGATGGAGAACGAGAGGAGAGGACGAAGGAAGAGGGGAAGAGAGGAAAGGAGGGAGGGCAGAGGGGAGGAAAGAAGAGAAAGAGGAGGTAAAAAGATGCTGGAGGGAGGGAAGGATGATGAAAAGGAGGAAGGGTTTTTGGGAGGAGAGAGGAAAAGAGAAGGTAAAGAGATGCTGGGGGGAGGGAAGGATGATGAAGAGGAGGAAGGGTAGGACAGAGGAGAGAGGAAAAGAGAAGGTACAGATGCTGGAGGGAGGGAAGGATGATAAAAAGGAGGAAGGGTGGGACGGAGGAGAAAGGGAAAGAGGAGGTAAAAAGATGCTGGAGGGAGGGAAGGATGATGAAGAGGAGGAAGGGTAGGACAGAGGAGAGAGGGAAAGAGAAGGTAAAGATGCTGGAGGGAAGGCAAGAAGGAAGGGAGGGAGGGAAGGGAAAGTCTGAGTCACCGTATAATGATTAGCAAGGGAGGAAGACGAAGTGAAGGAAAAATAATAGACGAAGTAAAGTGATTCAGTGATTATAGATGATCAAAAGCTGAGGGCAAAACATACATTGAAGGACCGAGCAATGAAAAACAACACGACCCAACGAATGAGGGGAAAGAAGAACAAACAATGATGATAAATGAAGAATGAAAATGTGGAAAATATATCATAGACGTTCTAAGGGAGTAAAAATATAGTTAGAAACATAATGACACGAAAGAAAACGCCAATAAACTAACGCGGATGAACAAACCAATAAAGAAAACAAAAACAATAACGAGATAAAAAAGAAAAGAAAAAAATGAGGAAAATACATCACCAACATTACTGAAGACAAACTTAAGACTAGAAAAATGATAAAATAACATAACCAAAAGCAATTATAATAAAACAAAATAGACCAGGGACAGTATTCTCAAAAGGTCTTAAACACTCACATTTAATAAGGCTTTCGTAGAGACTGTGTTAGTACTTCCATGGGCAGTTTTATGAGCCTAGTAATAGTTTGGCGAGGCTTTTGCAGCATACAGCATAAATTAAAACACTCCCGTAAACCCGAATAATCTTTGTGGCTCCGGAATGGATTTGTTGTAAGAAATGAAAGCGTCTTAGAATATGGGAATAGAACACTTGCATTTGATAAGGCTTTGGTAGAGGCTGTGTTAGTATATCCATGGGTAGTTTCATGAGCCTAGTGATAGTTTGACAAGGCTACCGAGAGAATGATATAAAGAAAATGACATAGAGAAAGGATATAAAGAAAATGATATAGAGAAAGGATATAAAGAATGGGAAACAGAGAAATGACATACAGAAAACACTCCTGCGAACCCCGAAAAATCTCCTTCGTGGCCTATTTAAATATTTGCAGTGAGATCAGAAAGCGACCGAGAGAGAACACGGAACCGCCAGAACGATAACAAGGAAGCGAATGACATCAACGAATACCAGTAACCAGGAACGATTAGGGTGGCCGGCGTAACGAGCGGCTAACGACAGTAACGAGGTAACAGCTGCACTGCTTACCGAAATCAATAACCAGCTGCTGCGGACAGGTAAGTATGTCCAGCAATTACGGGAGCCAGAGAAAAGGGAGAATTAGAAAGCAGGAAGGCGCGTGTATAAAAAAGCAAGTAGAGAGAGGAGCAGCGTGAAAGCCAGAGAGAAAAAGGAAAGTAGAAAGCAGAGAAATGTGTATAGAAAAAAATGACCTAAATGAAAGAAAATGAGAGAATAACGTGTTTGCTAAAGAAGTTACGAAGAGAGAGATTGTAAGCAGAGATGTGTTTGAATAAGCTGATAGAAGTGAACAAAAAACAGAAAGATGTGTTTAAAAAATAAGCAGATGGGAGTTTGTTGTTGTCTGTATCCCTTAAACGCAAGAAAATGTGTAAAAGAATGGGAAAAGGGGTGATACAATTTTTTTTGTTCTTGTTTTCCTTTGTTTTAATTAGTAAGGAAATGAGTTAAAATGGGAAAAGGCGTGCAACATATAGTTTTGTATTTGGTTTCTTCTTGTTTTGTATTATTTAATCGCAAGAAAATAAATTAAAAAGAATGAAAATGATACGATGCTCTCAAAATTGCTTTCCTCCGCGCTACAGTTTATTAAAGGAATCGCAGGTTAGCAAAACGTACGAGTCACCAGGTACGTATATATTACCTGTCCCTTAATAGTCTCTCTCTCTCATCAAGTCTCATCCCCACCTCATCAATCTTTCACGGCCTGGCGCGGGTCACGTGAGGGTTAACGGAACCGAATAACGAGGCGAATAAAACAGATGATGGCGTTATTTTATGGTTCTGGATGTAGATGACAGATGACCCGCCCAAAGCCACGCCCCTTGTACTCCTTAACCACGCCCCTTGTCCTCCTTAACCACGCCCCTTGTTCTCCTTCCATTATCGCTAACATCACCGTCGATACTGCTACCACCGCCACCATAACCACTATTTTTATTACTACAATCCTCGTCATTTTTTTCTTTCATAACACCATTATTTTCTTTTGCCTACGCTGCCCTCACCATTATCACCATCACCACTACTACTAACAACAACACCACATTTGTTACTATTACATGCAAGCCTCGCCTCACTCTTCCTTATCCTAACACCACCATAATCCTTGTCTTTACAACATCACACCGTCACCATCACTAATATCACTACCATCAACGCATCAACACCACAGCCACCACCACCACCATCGCCACATCGCTTACAACCACAGTTCTTAGTTCGCTTCAGCCTCTTCATCACCACGACACCACCACCACCATCATATCCCTTCTTACACACACACACACACACAGGAACCCCGTCACCTGTGTCTCCTCGGCCCCAGGAAAAGGTCGCTAAATGCCTCCTTTTGTCCCGCTAACTGGGAGTCGAACGGGGGATCCTCGGAGATAAAGGGCGCCTCTTCAGCCTAATCCAAGCCTTTGTTTATCTCCGCCCCATCGAAGGACCCACACTTGAAGGACCACCTCACGTAGGACTTCTCCCCCCCCCCTCCTCCTCCTCCTGCACCTGCGTCACCGTCACCGTCACCGTCCAGAGCGAGAGAGAGAGAGAGAGAGAGAGAGAGAGAGAGAGAGAGAGAGAGAGAGAGAGAGAGAGAGAGAGAAGAGGAATATAGCGTTTTTCTATATGAGTGTGTGTGTGTGTGTGTGTGTGTGTGTGTGAGTTTGTGTGTGCGTCTCTCTCTCTCTCTCTCTCTCTCTCTCTCTCTCTCTCTCTCTCTCTCTCTCTCGAGCACATACTGTTTTATAAATGAAGGAGGGAAAGGAATGAGACAAGGAGGGAGAAAAAAGGGGAAGAAATGGAGACCGAAGGGAAAGGGGGAGAAGAGAGGGGGAGGTAGGGGGGAGGGAGGCAAGAACAAAAAAAGGGAGAGAAAAAATGGAGGGACGGAGGGAGGGAGGGAGGGAGGGAAGGAGGTAAAACGAAGAGCCTCATATTCGTTTCTCTTTGGACTACTTCCGTCACTGTTGATGTTCCGTTTCGTTTCCGAGTGAATAAAAAAAGGAAGAAAAAAATAAATGGGAGGGGGAAGAGAGGGAGGGGGGCAGCCTTTTTCTTCACTCTCAATCCCTTTCCCTTTTCAATATTTGCTTCCTCTCCTCTCCTCTCCTCTCCTCTCCTCTCCTCTCTCTCTCTCTCTCTCTCGCTGAGCTAAGAGACCCGCGGTGTTGCCCTGAGCGAACGAAAAAAAAAAAAGAGAGAGAGAGAGAGAGAGAGAGAGAGAGAGAGAGAGAGATAACAAAGGGCAAACGTTAAGGCTGACAAAACAGGCTGAAAATTCCATTCTTAACGTCGTGTACGAGGAGGAGGAGGAGGAGAAGGAAGAGGAGGAGGAGGAAGAAGAGCAGTGGTAGTGGTAGCAGCGTTGGTGTTAGTATTGTTAGTGGTGATGGCATGGAGGAAGAATCGGAGGAGGAGGAGGAGGAGGAGGAAAAAAAAAGGGGTAGAGGCAGTGTTGTCGTTGTTAGTGGTGGTGTTGGTGTTGTTGTCGGTGGTAGTGATGGTGATAGTGGTGATGATGATAATGGTGGTGGTGGTGGTGATGGTGGTGGTAGTGATGATGATGATGGTGGTGGTGATGATGGTGGCAGTGATGGTGATAGAGATGATGATAATGGTGGTGGTGGTGATGATGGTGGCAGTGATGATGATAGTGATGATGGTGATGATGATGATGATGGTGCTTCCTCTTACACAAGGATGACGCAACCAACGCTCCTCAGATCGCCTCCTCTTCGAACCAAAACATTACGACATGGTTTTACGAGCGACCTTCCTTCCTTCGTTCCTATTATGCTTACGCTCGCGGCTCATCTGTTTAGCGACGCGCAGGTGCAGACAACGAACTCTAGAAGTATGCTTACGTAGGTGTGTGTGTGTGTGTGTGTGTGTGTGTGTGTGTGTGTGTGTGTGTGTGTGTGTGTGTGTGTGTTAAGATAGATAACGAAAGGAAGAATAGATAATAGAGAGGAAAAGGAGGAATAGTGGATATTGGAAAGGAGGAAGAGTAAAATTAGGTATTACATTTAAAGTTCTTAAGTCGTAAAGTAAAGGCGTTATATAAGGTCCACCACGTACAGTAACACACACACACACACACACACACACACACACACACACACACACGAAGCCTTAAGTCTCATATAAGCAAGAAAAAGCCATAAACAGCCACTGGTCGATGAAGTAAGTACACACAGCTAACATTCTTATTTCTTTTTCCTAAATACGTGTCATTTTACAGGCTCCTCTTCCTCCCCTTCCTCCAAGTTTTCCTCCTACTCCTTTTCCTCCACGTCTTGCTTCTCCTCCTCTTTTTCCTCCTTCTCTACTGCCTAATCTTTATTCCTCGTTTTCTTGTTTCTTTATTTCTCCATTTTCACTATCTCCTTCCTACCTTGTGAGACGTTTATTTTTGTTTGTGTGGCCTGTCTCTCTCTCTCTCTCTCTCTCTCTCTCCACAGGTGTTTTAACTCCTAATTATCTGCTCTCACCTGTACTGACATTCAACACCACCTGAACCACGTATACATTCCACTTTAATAACACAGGTGAGAGTGGACTGCTCACCTCCACCTCTTCCACCTCCACCACCACCGTCACAGCCATTACCATCTTCCATTCTTTCGTATCAACCTAATTTCAACTCCACTGCCTAACTCTTCACTATTTTCCTTTTCTTTTCACTATACTCATTCCTTTGTATTCTTACTAACACAAACTTTACCTGTATTACCTGACTCTGTTTTCCCTGCTTTCAATTATCCTCTGTTCCTTCTTTTCTTCTCATTATCCGTAAAAAAAAAATATTGTTTTCTTTTTTTGTGTGCCCTTGAGCTGCCTCCTTTGTTGTAAAAAAAAAAAAAAAAATACTCCTAGTTATCTACGCCTTTGGGTTAATACATTACATTACCATTAGTACCTTAAGTCTACCTGATATATACACTCATTGACTTCCTTAATAACAAATCTATCCTACTCTTCTTCCCTTTATATTTTTCTCCCATTTATTCTCCATTCTTCCTTTGTTTTCCATGCTTTAACAACCCCTATATCTGTAACACCTCTCCTTAAAATATTCTCCTTATCTTTTCTCCTTTTCCTCCTCTTTCATTTATTTTATTCTCCAATCTTCTTTAGTTACCTGTCCTAACACACACCCTTACCTGTATCACCCAACGTCATCCATCTAACCCTTACCAAGCCATCAACGGTTACTCCAGCATCACATCCACCACTCCATTTGGACAAGTTAACCCTTCAATACACCACTAAACTCCCACCACAACCTCACCAATAGAGCCTCCACCTGAACCTCCTCATTGAACGTGTAGTTGAGTAATGCCGCAGCGAAACTATACCCCACGGACAGGACAGGATCAGCTAAAACAACGTACACGGCGCGCGCTCCCTCCCTCCCTCCCTCTTTCGGACCCACTCACCGCCTGGTCCGTGTCCGTGGCAAGCTGCATCCGTTGGCCCGAATGATCATATTTACAACCCGACAGGCCCTGAGCGGAGGAATAAAGCGGAGGAAAGCCGTGCGCGCGATACTGCGGGACGGAAAAAATAATGCTCGTTCGTTTAATCTCTGTCCCGAGGCTGTGCAGGGAAATGGTAGCAGTAGTAGTGAGAGTGGGTGGGAGTGGGAGAGAGTGGGAGTGAGAGAGATGGGGGCGGGAGTATGTGGGAGTATGTGGAGTATGAGAGGGAAAGTGTGTGTTAAGGAAAGGAAAGGAAGGAAAGATGAAGTGGAGTAAAGGAAAAGCAAAGAAAAAAGAAAGATGAAATGGAAGAAGGTAAGAAGTGAGAAAAAGAAGAGATAAAACGGAGTAAAGAAAAAGAAAAAAAAGGAACGCGAAAAAAACAAATTCAAAATGGAGGGAAGGAAGGAACAAAGGAAGGAAGGAAAGAAAGGAAGGAAGGATGAAACGGAGCAAAAGAAAACGTCAAAAAAAAAGAAATAAAAAAAGGAAGGAAGCGAAAAACAAATAAAAAAAGAGAAGGAAGGAACAAAGGAAGGAAGGAAGGAAGGAAGGAAAGAAAGGAAGGATAAAACAAAGCAAAAGAAAACGTCAAAAAAAAGAAAAAAAAAAAAAGGAAGGAAGCGAAAAGCAAATAAAAAAAAGGAAGGAAGGAAGGAACAAAGGAGCGAGGAGGAGGGCAAGACCACGCAAGTATATAAAAAGTCTTCAAAAGCCCAAAGCCCAGCCAGCCAACACACGGCAGATCCTTCCAAATATTGAGAATAAAACGGGTTGCCTGGCTTGCTGTTCTCAAAATTGCTGTGTTAGAGAAAAGAGGAGGAAGGAAGAGAGGAGAGCGGAAAAGAGGAGGCGGATTGCAGTCAAGTCTCATCCTGACATCATTTTGGAAAGCCTTAGAAAAGAAAACGGAGGGGAAAGGAAGGAAAAGAGGAAAGAGTTGAGGAAAAAGACGAGTGAGGAAAAGAGAAAGCGATAGCAGTTGTCTCATCCTGATATCATTTTGGAAAGCCTTAGAAAAGAAAACGGAAGGGAAAGGAAGGAAAAGAGGAAAGAGTTGAGGAAAAAGACGAGTGAGGAAAAGAGAAAGCGATAGCAGTCAACTCTCAATCTGATATCATTTTGGGAGAGCCTTAAAAAAAACATAAAAGGGGAAAGAAAGTACAAAAAGGAGGAAGAGAATTGAAAGGAAGAAAAGTGGAAAGAAATAAGGAAAAAGAAGGAAGGAAAAGAGGAGGAGGAGAGCAGTAAAGCCTCACCTTGATATCGTTTTGGAAAGCCTTAGAAAACATAATACGCAGGGAAAAGGAAGGAAAGAAAGGAGAAATGATTTAAGGGAAAGGAGAAGGGAGGAAAGGAGAAATGATTTAAGGGGAAAGAAAAGGAAGGAAAAGAGGAGGCGGAGAGCAGTAAAGCCTCATCCTAATATCGTTTTGGAAAGCCTTAGAAAATATAAAAGGCAAGGGAAAGGAGAGGAAGAAAGGAGGAAGGAGTTAAGGGAAAAGAGAAGGAAAGAAAAGAAGGAAAAGGAAGGAAAAGAGGAAGCGGAAAGCAGTAAAGCCTCATCCTAATATCGTTTTGGAAAGCCTTCGAAAATATAAAAGGCAGGGGAAAGAAAGGAAAGAAAGGAGGAATAAAAAAAAGTAAGAGAAACAGAATGACCTTGATATCCGAAACTAGGCAAAGAAGAAAAGAAAAAGGAAAACAAGAAAATAAAAGCTCTCACTCTACCTGCCTTTGAAAAACACATGGGAGAGGAAAAGAAAGGAAATATAAAACAAGGGAAAGGAAGGAAAGAAAGGAGGAATGAGATGAAGGGAAACAGGAAGGCAAAACAAAGCAAAACAAAAAAATAAAAACCTGCCTTGGAAAAACACATGGGAAAGGAAAAGAAAGGAAATATATAAAAAAAAGGGAAAAAGAAAGAGAGGAGGGAGGAGAAAAACGGAAACAGGAAAGCTCTGATACTCGAAAAAAAAGCGAGAAAAAGTAAATAAAAACAGAGAAAGGAAAATAAAGGAAGGAAGGAAGAGAGAGGAACAGGAAGGCTTTGAAATCAGAAACTAAGCAAGAAAAAGTAAATAAAAAGAGAAAGGAAAATAAAGGAAGGAAGGAAGAGAGAGGAACAGGAAGGCTTTGAAATCAGAAACTAAGCAAGAAAAAGTAAATAAAAACGAACTCCCTCACTCCAGCGGCATAAAAACAGAGTGCGGGGCTACATTTGGACAAAGCGGCGCCTGTTATGAAGGGAAATGCGCGTCAAGGTTAATAAATGTATACATAAAGCAGAGAGAAATTACGACATTCGCTTGTGTCAACGAACGGAATTACACACATAAAAAAGGACTCGTGCACAGCCGCCAGCACAGGTGACTCAGCGAACGTTATTAGAAACACAAACAGAAAGGTATTCGTGATAAAACAAAATAGGTTGACAAGCAAATAAAATGGAAATACGAGACATCATAACCAAGTCTGACCTAACTTAACCTGACTGGCATATTGATAGTTGACGTGACCAGACCTAATATAATAAGTGAAAAAAAAGTATTCGTGATAAAACAAAATAGGTTGACAAGCAAATAAAATGGAAATACGAGACATCATAACTAAGTCTGACCTAACTTAACCTGACTGGCATATTGATAGTTGACGTGACCAGACCTAATATAATAAAAATGAAAAAAAAAAAAGGTATTCGTGATAAAACATAGAATACGTTGACCAAAATATGAACTTAGAACACGACGCACCATTAGTGAACTTGATCGAATTTGACCTGCCTGGATGGAGTGACAATCTGACCTTATAAAATACAGAACAGAAAATAAAATAGGTAAAATAACACCATGACCTAACTTAACCTCTCCACCTGAAATTGACCTCTCTTTTAGCCACTCTTTACTTTTGTCTAGTATGGGAGCGATGAGTAGCGGGCGCTCTCTCTCTCTCTCTCTCTCTCTCTCTCTCTCTCTCTCTCTCTCTCTCTGCACTCTTTTTGTTGCCCTTGAGCCATCTCCTTTGCTGTAAAAAAAAAAAAAAATAGATGGGTAATTGACTAGCTGGATAGGAAGCGTAACCTGACCCCACGCGACCTGACCTGATGATATAAATAAGGTCAATAAAACAAACAAAAACGTAAAGTGTCGCGTCATTACTGAGCTTGACCTAACCTAACCTAACTGGCTGACTGAATGGGTGGGAGAATTTAACCTGAACTAACAAGATTAATAAAATACGTAACCGAAAATAATAATATAAAAAATAACACAATATGATTACCTAACTTAACCTAACCACATCACAAAACAACTAAAAAAACTAGAAAAAGAGTGAACGCAAACCTAACTTGACCTGACATGACCTGAGTTGACCTGGCAGCGCGCGGGCCCATCAGCAGATTGGTTGGTCCGCTGTCAGGCAAGTTTAGGGTTTCACAGGAATGGTCGGCTTTTTGTTGCAACATTGCTCGCGTTTCCCCCATTGTGAGCACCGCCATGAAAGTTCGCTCTTTTTATTAAGGCTGTGTTGATGGAGCAAATACTGGGCCGGGACGAGGCGAGGCGCTGTTAAATTGTTTTGCTGCTCTTATGAAGGACGCCACCATTTTAAATCTGACATATACGTGTACCGACATACCTACTGTGGTGGTGCTGGTTGTGGTGCTGTGTTGTTGTGCTGTGGTGATAGGGGTGGTGATGGGGGTGTGGAGTTGGGGGTGGTTGTGGTGCTGTGTTGTTGTGCTGTGGTGATAGGGGTGGTGATGGGGGTGTGGAGTTGGGGGTGGTTGTGGTGCTGTGTTGTTGGGGGTGGTGATGGGTGTGTGGAGTTGGTGGTGTTGGGGGTGGTGGTATCGCGGGTGGTGGTTGTTGTTGTGGTGGTGATGGTGATATAGTAATGATGACAGTGGTAACAGTGATGATGATCCATGACTAACAATAAAATGTTGTATCGCCATAGGAAACACTGACGCAACTCAACTGTTATATGATCCAAGGAAAACAAAACAAAGGTACTCAAACGTTAATATCAGAACCAACAAAAAAGAAGAAAAACAAAACAAAACGAAAAACAAAACAAAACACACCAGATACGTCGTTTTAAACAAGATTCTCTGTCGAGTTACTGAGCCGAGAAACTGCCAACACAAACACAACACAAACACAACACAAACACAATTTAAAACACACTAACAAAACACGAACACGAATTAGTCTTCCTCCTCCTCCTCCTCCTCCTCCTCCTCCTCCTCCTCCTCAAAGAAAAACAACTTACACAAACTTTACAAAATACTGTAGCGCTTAACAACAAAGACAAACACACACACACACACACCACCGTATCCCCCTTAACACACATTCCCCTAACTCAACACAACACAACACGGCGAAACATTACAACTGCAACACACGCACGCAACACAAAGCGAGGGGAGTGTTTTTTGTCCCTTTTTTAGAAACACCATAACTAGATTTTTTTTTTGGGTGGGTGGGGGGAGAGAGAGAACAGGGAAGCATTTTTCACTATTTCCTTAACCATTCATCAAACTTCCTTTCCCATTGTAGTAGTAGTAGTAGTAGTAGTAGTAGTAATAGTAGTAGTAGTAGTAGTCGTCCTTAAGCCGGATTATCCTGTATTCCTTGCCATGACGAGAGCTGAGGCAGATTCGAGTAAGGTGAGATGAGCAAGCAACCCCCCCCGGTGTGTGTGTGTGTGTGTGTGTGTGTGTGTGTGTGTGTGTGTGTGTGAGGAATGAGAGAGCAAACAGATAAAAACGTGTCGCGAGGGAGAACGAAAGTAAGTTGGAAATGAGAGGAAAACAAAAAGCCGAAACAGGGAGGAAGGAGAGGGAAGAGGATATCAAGGAGTTGGAGGAGGGAATGAGGGAGAGGAAAGATATACAAAGGGAGAGAAAGAGAGGAGGAGCTAGGAAACAGGAGTGAGGAAGAACAAAACAAAACAAAAAACAAACAGCTAGGAATGAAGAGATAGGAGTGGGAGTAGCATTAAGGAATAAGAAAGGAAAACAAAACCAAAAACAAACAGCCAGGAAGATAGGAGTAGGATACGGCGGAGTAGGAGTAGGAGGAGTAAGGAGGGTCGGATTCCAGGGAGGGGCGTGGCCGGGCGAGGTGCCGCGGAGTCCTGAGAGGCGTCATTAGCAGGGGGGACTCAGGTAGATACAGCGACGCCCCTTTTTGAACCCCGACACGGCGCTAGCCTTCTCTTGGACACTCTGATCCTTGTTGCGTCCTCTGCACACACGCCAAGCCTCTACTCTCCTCTTCTTTTCTCTCTCATCGCCTTTCCTCTTCTATTCTTTTCCTGTCTACTCTGATTCCTTGTTAGGTCCTCAATACACACGATAAAAGCCCCCTCTCTCATTTCCTTTCTTTCCTTTCCTTTCCTCTCTTCTTTTTTCTCCTCTCCTCTCCTTTTCTCTTCCTTCCTCTACTCCTCTTTTCTCCTTTTCCTTCTTTGTCTCTCTTCTCCTCACCTATTCTCTCCTTTCCTCTCTCCTCTCCTCTTGATTCTTCCCTCCCCCCTCCCCCGGTAAAGGAAAATGACCAATAACTAAACAAAAAGTAAATATGAGAAAAAGAAACTTAGAGAATGTTTTGGGCAACGAAAGATGGCGATGTAAAAGAACGATCAAATTAAGTTCCCAACACACACACACACACACACACACACACACACACACACACGGAGGAGCCTGCCTGCCTTTTAAAAGTACTTCATCTCTTACCGTTTTATTAGCTCTTCAAGCGCGTCTTTTAAGGGAGAAATGTCATAAAGGCAGAGCGCGGCTGTTTATGCTCGCCGCCGCCCCGCGCAGATGTGTTGTGCCTCGCGAAGAAACACATTCCTCGCGAAGCTTAAAGTGAAACGTCTTAAGAGTATTCCGCTTTAAATTTTCACTGACTCAAAACTTCTTCTCCCCCGGGTGTGGAAGTGGAAATAAACCGTGCGGGGTAAAAATACATTCATAATACCAACACAGAAATAGGAAGGTAAGTATGAAGAGATGATTAAAGTGTCTCGCGAGCGCTATTTTTATTTTTTTTTTTCAATGAGTCAAAACGCTTCGCTTGACTTACTTAGAGATAAAAAAGCTTAAATTTACTGACAACATGACCCTAAAAAATATAAAAGAAAGCAATTCCAACGTGCGCATTACACCATCTGTCGACTCACCTCCGCCACTCAAATGCCCGACTCATCCCAATCAACTTTTTTCACGCGCAAATGAGTACAAATTCACTGCCGTCCTGGCGCTGGACTCACAACACACACAAAACCTGGCCACACCAAAAAGAATATTCCGGCATACATTTTCATTACTCTTCTCTCGCGCACAAACATGACCTAATATCACCGAGCCAAGCCAAGCCGAACCGGACCAAGCCGAGTCAAACCGAACCAAGCCGAGTTGCCCCCGATACCACGATGCACCCGACTCACGCAACACCACACAAGACGAGAATTAATAAACAGTACGAATTTTGCCCCCTTTCACTTTCTCTCTCTCGCTCTCCGAACCCTAATTACTACGAGCCCCAAAAGAGACCCGGCCTTAGCCAATTTAAGCCGAGCAAACCCTATTGACTCTCCCCTCTTGAACCCGCCGAAACCGAACCCCAGCCGCTCTCAATGCACTCAAACCCCGCCCGAATTAAACCATCAGAGGCTTACCGAATCACCTCCCTCGATGGTGATTCAGTTCTCTTCCTCTTCCTCTTTCTCTGACTCTTCCTCTTCCTCCTCCTCTTTTACCCGTTTTCCTGCCTGCATTGTCCTTCTCCCTTCCTCCCCATATTCTTCTCTCTACCTTCTCAACTTTCCTTAATTAATATCATATACCTTTGCCTCTCTCATCTTTCCTTTTGCTTTCTCTCTCTTTGGTCCGTCTCTTCACTTTCCCCTTCACTTTTCCTCCCTATTTTCCCACTTCCCTCCATCCTCTTTTAGTGTTTTCTGTTGTATTTTCCTTCATTTCACTCTTTTCTCTTCTCCTTCTCTTCCATCTCCATTTCCCTTTCTCCTTACTCCTTTTCCATATCATCCCCTCCACTCCACCTCTTCCTCCTTCAACCTTTTCCATCCCATCCCATTTCACTTTACCCTTTCCTCCTTCCTCCTCTTCCACTTCATCCTTATTTCCTCCACCCCTCTCTCCTTCCATATCCTTCCCCGTCAGTCCACCCCTTTCTCTACCCCTTCCCCAGACACCCATGTACAAGGTGGGTGTAGTGGGCGTGCCATGGGCGGGGCGTGGGCGGTGGACGCGTTTAAGGTCACGCTCCCTGACCCCTCCCCTTCCCCCAACCCACACCTGCACAGTCTCAGGTCAAAGGTCACGCCGTCTTTGTTTTCTGTGCTGCCTCTCTGTGTGTCTGTCTGTTCGTTGTTGTCTCTCGTTTCGTCTTTGCATATACGTTTTTTTTTTTTAGTTTTTCTTTCTTTTTTTTATACTTTTTTTCGTTTTTCTCTGCTCTGATTGCTTCCCTTTAAACGCTTTTCCATTTGTTTGTTTCTTTGTTTTCTTTGTTTCCTTTTAATACTTTCTTTCTTGATTTCTATTGCTCTATTCCGCTTTATCCAATTTCCTGTAGTTTTTCTTTTCTATATTCGTCTGTATCGTCTCTCTCTCTCTCTCTTCTAGTTCCCTTTACGCTCCTTACCTTCCTTTCCCTTTCCCTCCCCTCCTCCCTTACACCTCTCTCTCCCTCTCCCTCCTTTCCTTCTAACCCCACCTCTCTCTCTCTCCATATTTCCTCCCCTTCTTTCCCTTTCCTTGATACTCGCTCCTCCTAATCCCTCTCCCTCTTCCCCCCTAACCCCCCCTCCCCTCTCTCCATTTTTCCTCCCCCTCCTCCATCTTTCCTCCTACTCCCTCCATCTTTCCTCCTCCCTTATCGGATTTATTCAACGACCTTCTCTCCGTCTGTATCTCTCTTCCTTTCTCCCAGTTGATCGTTTCTCCTCCATCCACTATCGGACTCCACTTCTCTCTATCTCCACTTTTATTGTTCCCATTCTTCCTCCTCCTCTTCCTCTTTATCTTCTTCGTTTACTCCCTTTCCTTCTTCTTTCCTCCTCTTCCTCTTTCTCTTCTTTCTCGTTTACTCCCTTTCCTTTTCCTTTCCTCCTCTTCCTCGTTTACTCCCCTTTCTTCTCCTTTCCTCCTCTTCTTCTTTCTCCTTCTCTTCTTCTTCGTTTACTCCCCTTTTTTTGCGAACTTTTTTTCACTTTTTTTTCTTTTTATTCTTCGTCTTCCATTATTCCGGTTCGCCTCTCCTTTCTTTTTTTTTTTTCCTTCTCTTATCCTCTTCCTCTTCCTCTTCCTCGTTTACTCCACTTTATCACTTTTTTTCCTTCTTCGTCTTCCATTTTGTGTTTCCTTCGTTGCTTTCTTCTTTCCTTCTCTCTTTCTTTCTCTTCATGGTTTCGTATATATCGCCTTTTTTTTTTCTCTCGTGTCTTCTAATTGGATTTCCTTTGTCATTGAAGGTTTGACTTTTTCTCTATCTCTATCGTTTTTTTTATTCTTTCCTTCTTTCTTTCTATTAATTTTTTTTTTATTCTCAGTCTCTCTCTTTCGCTCCTGCTCTCCCTTCCTTTCCTAAGCGGCATTCACAGAGTTCCTCATGTCCATTTTTTTCCTTCCCTGTTTTTCTTTTCCTTTTCTAACTTTTCAATTGTCGCTTTCTTTCCTTCTCATTCCTTTTCCCAGTTTCGTTCCTGTTCAGTATCCTTTCCTGGGCGATATTCACAAACTTCATAATGCTTCTAACTGTTTTCCTGCTTTCCTTTTGCTTTTTTTCAACTATTTATTCTCTTTCTCCTTATCTCTTTTTTTTATATTTCCCTTCACTCTTTCATTCCTCTCCGCTTCGTTCCTGTTCCTTTTCCTTTCCTGGGCAGTATTCAAAGTTTTAATGCCTCCGTTTTCCTTCTTTCCTTCCTTTTTTTTTTGTCACTCCGTTTCGCTCCTGTTCCTTTCTTTCCCTTTCCTGAGCGGTATTCATAAAGTTCGTAATGCTTCCTTATTTTTTCGTTTCGTCTTTATTTACTTTTCTTTCTCTCTTCCTTTTTTCATCTCCAAACTCCTTCAACCCGTTTCGCTCCCTTTCCTGGGCAGTATTCGAACTTCCTAATGTTGCTAACTGTTTTCCTGCTTTCCTTTAACTTTCCTAACTTTTCTATTACCATTTTTTCTCCATCTCCCTTTCTTCCTTTATTTTCTCCTTCACGCTGTCTCACTCCCTTCGTTTCGCTCCTGTTCTTTTCCTTTCCTCTCCTGAGCCGTATTCACAAAGTTTCTAATGCTTCTAACGTTCTTCCTGATTTCCATTAACTTTTCTATTACCATTTTTCTCCATCTCCCTTTCTCCCTTTTTTTTCCTTTCCGCTGTCTCACTCCTGTTCTTTTCCTTTCCTTTCCTGAGCCGTATTCACAAAGTTCCTAATGCTTCCAACTGTTTTCCTGCTTTCCTTTAACTTTTCTATTGCTATTTTTTCTCCATCTCCCTTTCTTCTTTTTTTTCCTTTCCGCTGTCTCACTCCTGTTCTTTTCCTTTCCTTTCCTGAGCCGTATTCACAAAGTTTCTAATGCTTCTAACTGCTCTCCTGCTTTCCCTCCACCAAGCTTCGTTAATTTTTTTGTTCTTTTCTTTCTTTCCTCGGCGCAAGAAAAAAACAGCTTCCACGCCTCGTCTGTTCTACGTTTCGCAGACTTCCTTCCTTCCTTCCTCAATGCTTCCAGTTTACTTACATTTCACTTTCTTTAAATTCCAAACTCCCTGAATATTTTCCTCTTCCACGTTCTTTATGTCTCTCCTTTACGATTCTGTGTCTGTGTTGTTGTTTTCATTGTTTTTTGTTTGTTTTTCTATTTCGTTTTTCCATTCCTTACTTCGTGTCTGCTTCGTCTCGTTATTTGTATTTATTTGATAGTTTTTTTTGTTGTTGTTTTTCTATTTCGTTTTCATTCTTTATTTTTGTCTTTGCTTGAGTTTAACTTCGTCTCGTAACTTCCTTTTTGATTGGAAATTGTTTTGCCTCAATGGAGATGAAAATGAAATGGTATTGTGATTGTTTTCTTGTTTTCTTCCTTTTCCAATATGTAATTTTTCTTCCTCTTCTTCCTTTTCCTCATCCTCCTCTTTCTCGTTAAATCTTCTCTTCCACTTTTAGCCCATATCACCTCCTCTTTGGTTTTATATTCTCTCTCTCTCTCTCTCTCTCTCTCTCTCTCTCTCTCTCTCTCTCTCTCTCTCTCAACCCGTCTCTTCTTTCTCATGTCGTTTCTCCTCTTTTTCTTTCTCTTCTTATTTTCCTATCATCATTTTCCTTCCTTTTCTCTCTTCTCCATTCAGTCTTTCTCTCTTCTTTCCTTGTTTCCTTTTCATCACTTTCTCCTTCGTGGTTTCCTTCCTTCCTTCAATCTCTCTCTCTTCTCCGTTCTTTCCTTCATCTTCTTTCCTTATTCCCTTTTTCATATTTTCTCCTTTCCGTTTTCCCTCTTTTCCCTCATGGTTTCCTCCCCTCGCCCTTTTTATCACTATCGCCATCATCATTATCATCACCATCAACACAATCACCTTCCTTCGTCTATCCTCTCCCTCTTCTCCCT
>NC_066556.1:4091096-4128596 GCF_024679095.1 Eriocheir sinensis | reverse complement strand
CCGTCAGCACCCAGTCAGTCGGCCAGCCAGACAGCCAGCGGTCGATTGGTCATATAACTATAATCAGTCAGTCAGTCTATCTAAACCTTTTGGTCAGTCAGTCGGCCATCCAGTTTGTCACCTAAGTAATCTGACAAGCTATGCAGTTAGCCAGTCAGTTAATCAGTTAATCACACATCCACCCAGCCGTTCAGTCAGTCAGTCACGCAGCCAGTTAGCAATTCAGTCAATAAGAGAAACAGCGAACCAGCCAATCAGTTAGTCAGCCAGCCAACAAATCAGCAAGTCAGCCAGTCAGTCAGTTATCCAGCCAGTCAGTAAGTCAGCCATCCAGCCAATGAATCAGTCAGCCATCCAGCCAGTCAGTAAGTCAGCCATCCAGCCAGTGAATCAGTCAGTCAGTCAATCACTAGTCAACCCGTCAGCCAGTCAGTCAGCCAGGCCGTCAGTGAGTTTCATTTCCCATTCCTTTGATCAAGATGCTTATGGAGGCTGCAAGTTTAATAAATATTTGTTTCGCCTTTCCATCTCTTTTTCCTGTTCCTGGCGCACGCATTGACGCTCTCGCTTTCGCTCCCTCGTCCTCTCTCTCTCTCTCTCTCTCCTGTTAGTGTTAATGCTATTACTTCCTTTTTCCTTATCTCCATTTCGGAATTTGTGAAATGTGATGGCGGCTCGCTTCCTCGCTCGCTCGCTGACTGAATCTAAAAATGAGGGGGCAAAAAGAAGTCGTGCATCCTGTTCTGAGTGAATGGAGAATATGAGAAATACTGCTGTTGTTGTATGAGGAATGAACTGAGGAAGATAATACAATAATGATGTATTTTCTTTTTCTTTCGGTAATGTCAACGTGTGAGGTTTGATTTCTCTCTTAAATTATTGCAGAATCACATTGCTCTTCATTTCCCTTCGTTTTCCTCATTCTGAAGCAATTTAATTTGGTCATGGGAATAAAATCATGACGTTCTTACATTTATTTATATTCTTTTAAAACTTTCGTTGCTCTCTTAAGTTACTCTGGTCAGGTTGTTCTTGGATCCTCTTCGCTATTTCTAAACCACTACAAAATTTATCTTAAACACGTAATGGACTTCGTTAATCAATTTAGGTTCATGATCTCGTTAACTTCACCTCTTTTTGGGGTTTTCTTTAGCATAACAATTGCGTAGTACAGTGTGTGTGTGTGTGTGTGTGTGTGTGTGTGTGTGTGTGTGTGTTTCTCTCTCAATAGGGCAATAATCATCCATCATCCACAATGTCCTTTCACTATTTGTTCCTCGTGTGAGTCAATGGTGTTGATGGCGGATGACAGCAACACACACACACACACACACACACACACACACACACACACACACACACACTCAATCATGACAGAAAAAGATGCACTGCTTCCTCCTGCAACACACACACACACACACACACACACACACACACACACACACACACACACACACAATGACCCCCCTCTCCCCCCATCCCCCTCACACACTGACGTAATTGTGGAAAAAGAAAGAGAAGAAAAATGAAATCAAATAACCGTGACAAAGCAAACAGGAGGAAATGAAAAAAAAAAAAATCCTGCAAATGACGAAACAGAAAAAAAAAAATATATATAAAAAAAAATAAAACAAGTGGTCACGTTTCATGGCGCAAGGGACCAAGGAAAGTGTGTCAGAGGAAAAGTGTCAACCCCCAGAACTGTTAAAAGTGAAAAAAAAAAAAGAGGGAAAAATACGAATATCAAGGTCTGCCATTCAATTCAAAGCCCTCGTGAGCCACATCTCGTTTTCTTTCTTCCTGATGATCTTCAAATTATTATTATCATTATTATTCTAATTTTCTCTTATTCCTCCTTTTCGTTTTCTTTTCATATTCTCACCTTTGTTAACTGTTATCATCTTCCTCCTCCTCCTCCTCCTTCTTTATCAATCTCTTCTCTATTTTCCTTTCCATTCCTCGTTCTATTTTATCTCCCTCCATTTCATCATTCGTTTCCTCATACCCTCTTCCTCCTCTCCCTTCTCCTCTTTCTCCATCAGGCTCAATTTTATATTTTCCTTTGTATTTCTCTTTCTATTTTATCTTCCTCCATTTCATCATTCGTTTCCCCATACCCTCTTCCTCCTCTCCCTTCTCCTCTTTCTCTATCAGGCTCAATTTTCTATTTTCCTTTGCCGTTTTCGCCGTATTCCATCTTCCTCTTTGTCACCATTCTCGTTTTCTCACGCCCTCCTCCTCCTCCTCCTCCTCCTCGTCCAATCCATCCCGTGCCACACATCGTTCGACATCACACTCCTTTCATCTTCCTCTTCTCAATGATTATTCTTCCCTGCCTTTCCATTTTCCTCTCCACCTCCTCCTCCTACCCTTCCCCATCCAGGCCCCTCTCCCTCCCTCCCTCCCTCTCAGCATCCCAATATTTCATCTCTGGCAATATTGAACTTTGTCTAATTTATGTCCTAAACTCAACGTTCAACAATCAAATCTTTCGCAATCCACTTTCACGTTGCGATTTATTTTGCTTTCTCTCTCTCTCTCTCTCTCTCTCTGTATATAATCAATTTCCTAATACTTTCTGGAGCGTGGGAAAGGTATCTAACTTCACACTAAACTCATCTCCACCAACACACAATCCTTGCACACAATAACCTCAGCGTCCTCGCGTGTAGCAACGGAGGAAAAAAAAAAAAAAAAAAAACAGCCTGTTACTACCATTATACAACGTTGAGTAAACCAAAACAATAACGTGCTTTCAGTAACACTACCACCAAAACAATAAATCCACCTGAACCGACACACAAATGACGTCAGATTCCGCGCATGTAGTGACGAGAACAAATTAATAAACGACATCAATTACTACCATTATACAACATCGAGTAACACAGGTGATAAGGCGCTTTCGGTAACACAAACACCCGAAACAATAAGCCAATCTACAAGTAACCTCCCGAAATTGACCTCTCTTCTGAACTCTTTTTAACAGGGACGGTGTTTAGCGGGATTTTTTTTTGTCATTATTATTTTTTTCCCCCTTTGAGCTGCTTCTTTACTGTAAAAACAACAACAACAAAAAAGTAACGTCAACCTCCTCGCGTGCAGGATTAACGAGAGCAATTATCATTATTATTCACATTATTCTTTTAACAGAGAAAGAAAGAGAGAAGCAGAAGGATAGACAAACAGACAAAGAGACAGATACAAACTACAAACAGGCGCAGACAGACAAAACGAGAGACAGACAGACAGCAAACATAAACGACGTCTATTAGTCTATTACAAAACGTCTATTACACAGCGTTGAGTAGCATAAGTGTAGCAAAGAGAGCTTCCCGTAACACCAACCCCCTGCACCATTAACGCTATGTGTCATCAGCGCCACATAACACCCCGTGAGAGGCCGCTTCAGGAACCACAAGCGAATCCCGAGTAATTTTCTCACGCCAGGTGCGATAATCATGTATATTGCTGGGGGGACGGGGGGTGATGGGGGTGAGGTGGGGAGGTAAGGTGGGGAGGGGTTGGGTCGCGTGGGAGATTGTTATGTATTAGAGCGTGATAGGGAGTGGGGAGGAGGGAAGGGGAGGTGAGAAGGTGTGTGATGGAGATGTATTGGGAGAGGGAGAAATGGGAAGGGAGATAGGGGTGTAAGAGGAAGAAGAAAGGGGTGTGGTGACGTACTGAAGAGGGAGAAATGGGAAGGGAAATGGGGGTGTAGGAGGGAGAAGAAAGGGGGGTGTGGTGACGTACTGAAGAGGGAGAAATGGGAAGGGAAATGGGGGTGTAAGAGGAAGAAGAAAGGAGCCGGAGATGGGGTGAGTCAGGAGGGTTTCTGATGACGTATTGAAAGGGGAAAATGGGGAGGGAAAGCGTATGGGAAATGGGTAAGTAGGATGACACATTGAAGGGAGAAATGGGGAGGAAGATGAGGATGTAAGGGTAAAGGAAGCGGGGATGTATGGGGAATGATGGAATGGAGATGGTTTGTAATGGAGGAATGCTGGGGGGAATACGTGGGGAGGGGATGGAGGAGCAAAATGTGAAGTGGTATGTGATGGGGTACTTCTGTATAAATAAAAAAAAAAGGAATGAAAGAACAGTGTGAAAGGGAGCATGTCTGAGTCAGGGAGGAGATTCATGGAGGGGGGGGGGGTGATGGGGGGGGGGTGAGGAGTGAAAGAGAGAGGGGGGAGATGCGAACTGGGACGCTACACTAGTCTTGCTATCCCACAAACTCATTCCCCAAAGAATTTCATCACGACAGAGTCTCGCATTTCGTCACAGCGTTCAAAAATTACACCCCAATCATTCCCAACCCTTCAATTTACCTTCTAAACTCTCCTTCCCTTCCCTCCCTTCTTTGTTACGAATCACTCCTTCTCTTGCTATCTCTCTCTCCTTCCCTTCTTCCCTATCTATCTGTCTGTCTGTATCTATTTACCTCTTGACATTTACCTTTCTTCCTTCTCTATTATATTTTTCTCCTTTTTTCCTTCCTCTTGGTCACCTTGCCTTCCCTTCCTGTCTGTCTGTCTATATATCTATCTTTTGACACTTTCCTCCACCCTGTTCTTCTATTTCCATCTCTTCTTTCCTTCTCCTCTTGGTCACCTTGCCTTCCCTTCCTGCCTCTCTGTCTGTATATCTACCCATCTTTTGACACTTTCCTCCACCCTGTTCTTCTTCCGTATCCATCTCTTCCTTCCTTCCCACACTTTCCTTCTTCTCCTACTCCCTCCCTCCCTTCCTCCCTGTCTGTCTCTCTACCTCTTGACACTTTCCTCCACGCCTCTTCTCCTCCTCTTCCGTGCTCCCGGGAAGGCGGCGAAGCGTGAGGTGCGAAATGGAATGTGACAGCCGGGGGGTCGCGAACATGACAACCGCAATGCCGTTCAGCGTCCTCCTCCACCGTAACCTCTCGCCGCGACCTCCTCCCTCAAGCAGACAACGATGACACTCCCGCCGGTACTGCTTTTCTAGGGCACCGCTTGCACCCCCTTCTCTCCCTGCTTCTGCTTCCCCGCCGGGTCTCCATCGCCCCCAGCAAGTGAGTGACAGCTTCCAGTACCAGACGGGGAGGGGTGAGGAAGGAAGGGAAGGATGCTGGGGGGGGGGGATCTTGCTCTCTCTCGTGCTCGCTCTCTCCCTCCACACGATCACTTGCCGTGTTCATTAAAATCCGTTAGTGTATGTCATGGCACTCAATATTCGGTGTTTTTTCCTCAGTATTTCGACTTTTTCCGCACATGCTTTCAACTGTCTGGCCGTCATGAGGGGGCGGGGCGGGTCGGGCGGGGAGGCAGGTGAGGCACGGCAGGTGAGGTAAGGGGGAGCAAGGCGGGGTGAGGCAGGGCAGCGTCGCACACGTGTATCGCCTCTCCTCGCAACACACGCCCCACACACTTGGTCTTCCCTGACACACCCGACCATTATACACACACGGAACACACACGCCACGGAGAAACGAACACTCGCACTCACACACACACACACACACACTCACACTCACACTCACACACACACGCACGCACACAGGTGACCGGCGCGCACTGGACCTCCTGTCTGGCATACGGTCGCTGCCTTACTGACTGGCTCGGCTCGGGCTCCGGCTGGTCGACACTCCACACCGCCACTATACTGCCTGCCTCTCCCCCCTTGCCCCCTCTATCCTCCTCCCTTCCCCGCCCCCTCCCTTCCTATCCTCCTATCCCCCTCCCTCTCATCCCTCCTTCACGCTCACTCTCTCTAATCCTCCTCCTCTTTTACTTTTTCTTCTTCTTCCATTTCTATCTCTCTTCCTGCTACTTTTCGTCTTCGTCTTTTTTTTCTCTCTTTTTTTCCTGTTTTTGATTCTTGGTGTTTTTTTTTTAGATTATGTTCAGTGTCTTTGCTTTCTAATCGTATTTTTTTTCATTTCTCACTTACTATTTTCTCCACTTCTCCATATTTTCGTGGAGGGATGGAGTGGAGGAATGGAGAGAGGAGGAATGAGGAAGGAAAGGGAAGAAGCCACGTTTCCACCTGTTGAATCCTGCTCCACACCTCACTTTACGCACACACACACACACACACACACAGGTACAGGTGTCATCACAACCAAAAGGTAACCACGAGAGCCTAGACAAACAAACATCAACATGCGATTTCAAAACACATCGTAAGCATATGCGCCTTACACACACACACACACACACACACACACACACACACACACACACACACACACGAACCCTCACCCACCTTATCCTGTTTTCCTTCTCTCCCTCTCCTTCCCTCCCCACCTCTTCCCCTCCCCATCCTTCCCCACCTCTTCATCCCCCCCACTAGCAGGATAACTCAGCGCATGACTCAAGAAGCATCTCATCCACACACCTGTTTTCCCCTCGCCCTGGGCTCACCTTATCGCGCCCCCTAATTGATTTTCCCACGCACCTGCCGCCCTCCCTGCCCCCGCGCCCCCAACAAGACCCTTCGGTAGTGTACGTCCTCGCCTTTGCAATGTTCCTGACGCAGCATCTGGTGGTTAAAAGACCGAGCATAAAGCACACATGATAGCGATGCTCATCCCCAAGGTTTCTTTACACACACACACACACACACACACACACACACACACACACACACACACACACACACAAGCAAACATACAAACACTCACAGGTACACACAAACAAACGAGCAATCAAAGAAACAAACAAACACGTGATATTAAAGCAAACAGATACACACCCTCTCATGGGCGCTTACACACACACACACACACACACACACACACACACACACACACACACTGAGTAACACAAACATGAAATAAACAAATAAAGCGCACAAAAAAAACAGAGAGAGAGAGAGAGAGAGAGAGAGAGAGAGAGAGCACCACATGACCCCCTCACGTATCTCCACCATTACCTGGGCGACTCACGTGACCAATTGTATACTTGGGGGTGCCTCTCACCTGCTCCCCCCCTCCTCGAGACAACACCTGCGCCTCCTCCTCCTCCTCCTCCTCCGACCACAGGTGATTAGTCCTCTACCTGTATGACGTTACCGTGACCCAAATACACCTGAAGACCACGATTGTTTTTTTTTTTTTTTATATAGTAAAGGAGGCCGCTCAGAGGGAAAAAAAGGAAGAAAAGAGAGAAAAAAAGTAGAAAAAAAGACTGCTGACCCTACTCCTGCATGGCTCAAAGAAAAAAAAGAGAAGACAAGAAAGAAAATGAAGAAAAAAAGACTGCTGACGCTGCTGCTGCATGGCTCAAAGGGGAGAAAAAAAGGAAGACAAGAAAGAAAAATGAAGAAAATAAAGACTGCTGACGCTGCTACTGCATGGCTCAAAGGGGGAAAAAAAAGGAAGACAAGAAAGAAAAATGAAGAAAATAAAGACTGCTGACGCTGCTGCTGCATGGCTCAAAGGGGGAAAAAAAAGGAAGACAAGAAAGAAAAATGAAGAAAAAAAAAGACTGCTGACGTTGCTCCTGCATGTAGTAAACCCACCCACACACGTACGCACACACACACTGCATGCACCCTACACCCGGCACCCACAACCATACCAGCCTCTCACCCACCCACCCACAGACAACTACACCCACTGACGCCCACATTCATCCAGACACATACTTCAAACACCATCATCCATCACCTACACCGACACCCCTATTGCCATTATCCCCCTAAAAAACATTCACATAATTGCCTCATTAGTAAAAAAATAAAACAAAAAAAGCTCATTCCCTCCCACCTGTTGCAGCAAAGGTCAGGTGCTGCATGATTAGTATAGGTCAGCGAGGCGGGAGTGCAGGGTCAGGGGAGGACATGAAATATAGACAGTTAAGGTCACAGAGGTGGTGGTGGTGGTGGTGGTGATGATGATGGTGGTAGCGGTGGGTGGTGGTAATGGTGGTGATGGTGTTTGTAGTGGTGATACTTGTGGCAGTGGCTGTGGTGGTATTTGTGGTGGTGTTGGTGGCTGTGGTTGTGGTTATGGTGGCTGAGGTGATGTGATGCTTGTGGTGGTAATGATTGTGGTAGTGGTGGTAGGTGGTGGCTGTGGTGGTGGTGGAGGTGCTGCGGCTCTTTAAAAAGGTCACCGTTACCTGGCCAGGGTCGCTCAGGTAATGGACGTGAAATGTTACCTGTTGCTACCCTCGGAAAGGTGTTATTAACGGGGAAATGTTACGCGTCAGCCAGCGGACGAAAGACGTGTTCAGATTATTCCCAAAAACAACACAAGAAGGAAAAAAAAAAGACAAAAAAGAAAATGAGAAAAAACAAGAAAACAGGAAGAAATAATGGTGGTCCTAAACTTATCTTCAGGAGTAAAAATGACATAGCTACAGCGTTTAAAGTAATTATTCCTTGTAAAGAGAATGAAGAAAAAATAGCTATAATACGAAGCAAAGGAGTACAAAATAAATGTGACAAATAAAAAATGAGAAACGAAGGACAACAAAAGGTCAAAAGGAGAGAGAATAGGAATAAAGAAACGAAGGTAGAGAAAGAAAAAAAATGAGGCAATGGCGTTTCAAATAATCCCCCAAAACAAAAACAAAAAAAACAAGAAAAAAAAACAAGAACAGAACAATAAAGACAAAATTAAACGAAGGATAAGACAAAAAAAAATCAAAGTAACGGCGTTCATAATAATCCCAAAAACAAAAAACAAAAAATAAAATACAGTAAAAAACAAGAACCGAACAGGAAAGATAAAAAAGAAGACAGAGACATACACAATACGCCCGTCATAAAAGTTTCCTGTGCGTCGTGAAGGAGAAAATCACGTCGCCTGACAGGAGCTGCGAGAACGTGACGGGAGGAGGAGGAGGAGAAGGAGGAGAAGGAGGAGGAGAAGCAAGAGGCTGGGCGCAGACTGACCCTCGGCTCTGATGGCAGGTCTCGAAGCCAAGGATGCGCAGGTCGACTCAATAAGGAAGAGGAGGAGAAGGAGGAGGAGGAAGAGGTGAGAGATAATGAGGATGATGAAAACTGAGAGGTAAAGGATGGAAAATGAGGAGGGAAAATATATAAGATAATAAAAAGATGTTGAAGATGAATAAGAGAAGGAATAGGGTAGAAAAGTCAGAGAAAGGAG
Source organism: Eriocheir sinensis (assembly GCF_024679095.1). Lineage (NCBI taxonomy): Eukaryota > Metazoa > Arthropoda > Malacostraca > Decapoda > Varunidae > Eriocheir > Eriocheir sinensis. Next base: position 4,119,499 of record NC_066556.1, on the reverse strand, counting down.
GAGAGAAGAGTAAGCGGAGAAAGAAAGCAAGGAGGAAGGGATGCGGAAGAATTAGAAGATGAAAAGAAAAAAAAGGAGGAAGCGTAAAAGAAGGGAGATAAAGAAGGAAGACGATGAATATAGGAGTAAGGACGGAAAAAAAGTAAAGCGAGATAGATGAATGAGACCATGAAAGGAGAGAGGTGAGAGAAGGATAAAGCAAAGCAAAGTAATAAGAGAGAGGAGAAGAGAGGAGACAGTCTTGTGCAGAGTCGGTATAATCGCCTGGACGTAATGTAAAAAAAATAATAATAATATCGCGAACTATTGCAACGTTCCGGCAATCACTCGACGCCAACTGACCGTGACGATGACTGTTAGCCTTTTTATATTATCATGTTTTTATAGTAACTGCGGGTAAGTGTAAGTAGGTAAGTGTAAGTAAGCGGGTCAGTAAGCAACAAATGGCGATAAACCGGCGCTGAAATCTCGACATTACGAAAAACGTTTATGATCCTTGAAACGTTGCCTAATCGGGGAACGTTTTCGGGGGTAGCTAAAAAAAATAAAAAAAAAAAAAAAAAATCTCGTCCTACCCGCTGAAACATTACATAATCTCTCCTTACGTTATGACAAGAGATACTGGCATTTAAACTACGATTACTCCATACACATAAATTCGATGATATTCTTCTAGTGTAAATATGAAAGGAAAACCGATATGGGATGTTAAACTTCATGCGTGGTTGGTAACTCTATATTCTTATTTTCGACGCTATTGTTTCTGTTTCTAGAGTAAAAGGGAGAAGGAAAATCGATTTGTGATGTTAAAACTTCATGCGTGGTTGGTAACTCTATATTCTTATTTTCGATGCTATTGTTTCTGTTTCTAGAGTAAAAGGGAGAAGGAAAATCGATTTGTGATGTTAAAACTTCATGCATGGTTGGTAACTCTATATTCTTATTTTCGATGCTATTGTTTCTGTTTCTAGAGTAAAAGGGAGAAGGAAAATCGATTTGTGATGTTAAAACTTCATGCATGGTTGGTAACTCTATATTCTTATTTTCGATGCTATTGTTTCTGTTTCTAGAGTAAAAGGGAGAAGGAAAATCGATTTGTGATGTTAAAACTTCATGCATGGTTGGTAACTCTATATTCTTATTTTCGATGCTATTGTTTCTGTTTCTAGAGTAAAAGGGAGAAGGAAAATCGATTTGTGATGTTAAAACTTCATGCATGGTTGGTAACTCTATATTCTTATTTTCGATGCGATTGTTTCTGTTTCTAGAGTAAAAGGGAGAAGGAAAATCGATATGTGATGTTAAAACTTCATGCGTGGTTGGTAACTCTATATTCTTATTTTCGACGCTATTGTTTCTGTTTCTAGAGTAAAAGGGAGAAGGAAAATCGATATGTGATGTTAAAACTTCATGCATGGTTGGTAACTCTATATTCTTATTTTCGATGCTATTGTTTCTGTTTCTAGAGTAAAAGGGAGAAGGAAAATCGATATGTGATGTTAAAACTTCATGCATGGTTGGTAACTCTATATTCTTATTTTCGACGCTATTGTTTCTGTTTCTAGAGTAAAAGGGAGAAGGAAAATCGATATGTGATGTTAAAACTTCATGCATGGTTGGTAACTCTATATTCTTATTTTCGATGCTACTGTTTCTGTTTCTAGAGTAAAAGGAAGAAGGAAAATCGATGAGGAATGTGTATATGGATGGTAGCTAAGCCGTAACCTTTCACTTTTTTTCTCTCCCTCCCGTTAAGGTATCAAGGTGAGGAGGGTCGCGGCAGCACACGTAACACACTGCAACACACTTAGGTTTCGCCACGCCGCAGCAAGGGTTGGGCGTGGCGGGCTGGCGGGCGGGCGGTCAGTCTCAGTCAGCCTCCCGTGGCCCCGGTGTGCGTCGTACGGAGGAAAAGGATACCCGGCTCGCCCTTCACTCGATCTATTTTCGTTCGTCCCTCATTACGCCTCATCTTCCCTTAAACACCCAATGCTTTCGAGGTATCCATTCGCTACACTTCCCCTCATTAACACTGGATCCCACCCAACAACCCCCTCCCCTTCCCCCCCCCCCACACACACAAACAAGAACTATATTTGGTTTTCACATCTCCCCCGACTTTTACCTCCGTCTCCCTTCCTTTGTTTTTTTTTGGGGGTGCAATCTGCCACCATGAGACACCCTAAACACCTGCCTATATAACCTCCCCCCCCCAACATACACGCCCACACAAACACACCATGCTTGCTTGTCACATCACCTCCCAGTTCTATCACCCTCCCTCATCCTCCTCTATTTTTTGAGTCTGCAGCCGCTATCTATTACAATCCATTACAGGAACATTACGACACCCAAAACACCTGGTAATCAACACCTCATTAAACATCACCCACGGACATTCATTATAAACTCACCTGTCCGCGACGCCTAAAAACAAAAAACAAAAAAAAAATCCCAACAGGTAAAGGTATTTCGGGAACCTCGGCGCCCCACAAAATAAGAGAAAAAGTTACACAAAAAAGTCCACTAACATGATTATCCTCCACCTAATGACACTTAATGATCTCCAACTACCTGCAAGTCATTACCCCGAGCCCTCGTAACCCCGCGGCAATTACGGCTCACGACACCTGCTAATTAGGCCGCGCAAGCAGGTAACACAGGTAAAAAAGAGAGGGGGGCCAGTACTTATCTGACGCTGCCGACGAGACACACGCTGCTTACCTGGAACAGAGGAAAAAATACGGAATTAGTTGAGTCAGGAGGTGAAAAAAAATGTATGAAGAGAAAACTATCGGCCATGAGTATTACAAAGGAAGATAAATGGCCGTGTTGTTGCTACTGGTAAAAAAATAAATGAGTGTGGATTTAGTCTGGATACTAATGATGGAATGTTTTTTGTACATAATTATAAACATGGAGAAATAAAAATACACCGTCAACTATTAGCATTATGAAGAAGTCGTGTTACTTGAGGAAAAAATATGTATACCAATGTGGATGGAGACTGGATGCTATTGAATGAAACTAATGAATGAAATAAAGAAAATAAGTCCCTACCATTAGCATGACAAAGGAGGAAAAATAAAATAAAAAAAAGTTGCTACCATAAAGAAACCAAATATACAATAATGCCAATATAATACGTGGATACTAATAGGAAAATATTGTATGAGCGTATAAACAGCAATAAATCAAAGAGGAAAACAAGTACCAACCATTAGCAAGACAAAGGAAGATGAATGACCGCGCTGCAGCGACACAAAAGGTTAAAAAAAAAAAAAAAAAAAAAAATGTGCGTACGAACGGTGGATATTAACGGTGAAATATTCCTTGTTCCCAGACCCGGTTAAACTAATGAACAAGAGGAAATGAATATCCCCGTTCAAACTAGGCAAAAAAATATGTTACTAAAAACTGTAGGTATGTGATGAAAGAAAAAGTTGTCAAGAGGAAGTAAATAATAACAGTAGATGAATTTATTTGTTGCTACTGAAAAAGAAAACTATTGTGGATATAAAAGTCTGCGGATGATGAAAGTAAAATGGTAAAGAAGTAGGAAAGAATTGTAATAGTAAAAGTAAGTAAAAATAACACTAGATGAATGGTTATGATGCTACAAAATAACTAATACGATTCAAAGGCTAGATTTATTAACGTTACTGAATAAGAACACGATATCGCTTCTTCCGCATTCCGTTTTCTTTATGCTCCGTTTTCTTTGAGTTTTTCCTTGGAAAAACTCAAACTTCTTTTCTTTGTTTTCCTGTTTTTCTATGTACTTATACAGGAAATTAACTAACCACTGGACAGGAACGCTAAAATATTACTAAAAAAATAACTAATATGATTCAAAGCCTTTAGATATTAACACTACCAAAGCATAACACAATGTCTCGAGTTGTTAGGAAAAAAAAAAGTGGATTAAAAGTCTATGGAAATGAACGGTAAAATCTCATTAGCACATAAAACAAAACAAGATAAGCAGTTTTGTTGTTGCATGATAAATAACAATGAAGATCAATGTCTGTGAATAGTCTAACGATAAAATATTCTCAGTAAGCAAAGAACAACGCACGATAAACGATTCAGCTGATACTAGGAAATAAAACAACGTGCATGAAAGCCTGTGAACACCAAATAGCAGGAAATTCATTCTTTGCATAACTAAACGCGGCCATAAAAAGGAGAAAACGGAGTAATCGCTCATAAATTATAGCACAAACTAGCCTAGATATACTTTGGCGCGTGTCCCGGTGATGGATGGAGTTTAACTTGTAATTCTTTCCGGCTTCAGACACAACCACGACACGATTTAATTATCTGTTTAAGCACATGATAGAAAACTGGAAAGACAACCACACCAAGCAAAACAATCTGAGAAAACGGTACATAAAAAAAAAATGAAAATGAAAAAAGTGTGTGTTGTAATTCTTTCTGGCTTCAGGCACAACCACGACAAGAGTTAATTACCTGTTTAAGTACATTGAAAAACAGGAAAACAAAGAAAAGAAAACCACACCAAGGAAAAACTCAAAGAAAACGGAGCATAAAGAAAACGGAAGGCGGAAGAATCGATATATTGCAGCCCATACACAAAAGAATAGTTTCCTTTCGTACATTATTTAATTTAACCACAAAAATAACAGTATAAGTTTTAAGAATGCAGAAAACAACAACAACGGAATAGGAAAACGGAAGAGATAAATTGAAACTCTTGCCTAACGGAATAGTTTGATATCGTACATTTTCGGTAGACCCCAAAAAGTGAAACGGATATCAGTTATAAGTAAACAAATATAAATAAATGACAATACGAAGAAAAACAAAGCAAAACAAACGAAAAACTGAAAGCCAAGAGACAAAGGAACAGCTTCAAACATTATTTCAATCAACCAGTAGCGGGAAACGAGGATCAATTTCAAATACACACAAAAAAAGCGAGAGAAAAAAAAAGTAACATCAACCAAACTAAACCCGCCTCAACAAATGTCAACCCGCGCGGGAAAACGAAACATTACGTAAAAAAATCCCCAAAACAAAAGAGTGTCGGAGCGAAGACTAATGGGAAACGCAAGCACACAGAGAGATCGACCGAACGAAACGCAGCGAAACCGAGCGAACGTCCGAGCGAGGCAGAGCGAAGCGGTAATGAACGGAGCATGTCGCGATAAGTGATATAAATGAATCATGCTAATCGGTCACCATCAGCAACATCCCCCCAACCCCCTTTTCCCCTCCCCCCCACCCCCATCAACCCCAACCCGCTCAACCCGCCCACGCCTTCCACCTAGTACCCCAACAGCACACCTCAACCCCAACACAACCTCCCCCTACCACCCCCTTCATCTCCACCTCAGTTGCTTCCTCCCGCCCATTCCACCCACGCCCTCCACCTCCACTAACACCACTTTTTTTTTTTTGGCTATGTTTTTTCCTCCACCTCTCCCGCCCACGCCCCTCCCCGCCCCCTCCTGCTCCCCTCTCTCCCTCACACATCACTCCTCCCACTCTCTCTCTCTCTCTCTCTCTCTCTCTCTCTCTCTCTCTCTCTCTCTTCCATTCCTCCTCCCCTTCCCCTTCCGTCACGAAACTCCCCTCCCCACCCCTTTCCCCTCCTCCCCACCCTCCCCTTGATCCTCTCCCCATCCCTCCCCTATCCTACACTACGTTCATTCTCTGGAAACGTCACTTATACTCCCCTCTCCCCCCCTTCCCCTTCCCTATCTCCCTTTACACTCATCCCCTCTCTCCCTCCTTCCCTCTCCCTTCCTCACCCGCCCACGCCGATGCAATCCAATGTATCCTCTTACTCGGTCCGCCACGCCCTTTTCAACACACACACACACACACACACACACACACACACACACACACACACACACTAACACTCCACCATTCCTTCAAACGTACATAATCCTCACCTCCTTATCCCCCCCACCACACACACACACACACATACGTACACATACATACAGATAAGCATCCATTCATACATACACGTTTATGCTTATACCCCCCCCACCCCCGTCCTGCCACGCCCTCGCCACCCACATCTCTCGTCGCATCCTAGAGTGACGCCCACGCGAGGCTGACAGTTCCGTTTTCTTTATTTGTAAAAGCTTTCAGGGGGCACGGAGGTAAATGTCAGGAGCTTTCAGTCGACCAACATCTGCTATAGTGATATTTATTCTTTTTTTTCTTTTTTCTTGCGTGTATGTGGAATAAATTACTGGTATGGCGATGGATTGGTCTTGTGTGTTTACTTGTTTGTTTGTTTATGGAGTGTAAATATTGTTTGGTTCTGAGTAATTATGACGTGATAGTAATAATAGAGAGAAGAAAGGAGAAAACGAAGAAAATAAGTGATAGAAATTACAGGAAAAGGAGGAGGAGGAGGAGAAGGAGGAAAATGCAGTAAAGAAGGAGGTGGAAAAAGATGATGAAGAAATTATTATTATTATTATTATTATTATTATTTGTAGTAGTAGTAGTAGTAGTAGTAGTAGTAGTGGTAGTAGTAGCAATAGTATGAAGAGAAGAAAGGAGAAGAAATAAAAATGATAAGTTCTAGTAGGAAGATGAAGTGAAGGATGTGTGTGTGTGTGTGTGTGTGTGTGTGTGTGTGTGTGTGTGTGTGTGTGTGTTTGTGTGTGTGTGTTGAAAGGATTCTTTCGCGTGTTATTCTCAAGTGACACGCCCGCCAAGTAACCCCCAACACCTGGTCTTAATGATCCACAGGTAAGGCGAGGAGAGGTGAGGTAATAGTGGCGGTGGTGGTGGTTATGGTAATGGTGGTTGGTGGTACGAGGGCTGCAGGCACTTGGGCGTAATTATAATGTATTTGTAAGGTATGACCAGCCCTACGACTTCTCCTTACCACCACCACCAGCATCACCACCACCAACAACACCACCAGCATCATCACCACCAACAACACCACTAACAATACCACCACCACCACCAGCAACAACACCAACAACACTAACAATACCACCACCACCACCAGCATCACCACCAACACCAACAACACTAACAATACCACCACCACCACCAGCATCACCACCACCAACAATACCACTAACAATACCACCACCACCACCAGCATCACCACCACCACCAACACCACTAACAATACCACCACCCACACAACAAAACCAACGAACACCCACACCACCCACACAACACAACTACAAAAAACCTAACTAACAACATCAATAATAAAGTTAAGGACCACCATCAAACCACCCCCTACCACATTATACCACAATAGAAAGAACACCATCAAATACCATAAGACCGCCACCGCCACAACCATCACCAACAACAACCCACAACACAACCCAAGCAATTCCCTCTCAATAATCATCTCACCAACTTATGTCCAGCACCAGCGCCACAAAACCACGTCCCGACAGCTCCCACAGCGGTAGCATTTCCTTATCAGTTTGTCATTAGGCGTATCAGAGGCGGGCGTTGCTTCAGCCTCCCTCTGCCAATTACCCGCCGCCCTGATACCCTTGTGCAGGTGAGCCCGGGTGGCGAGGGTGTTTGCATAGCCCGCGACACACCTGCACGCACACACCTGCCTCCCTTTGTAGCCATGAACGCCAGACTGATTACAGGTGGTGGTAGTAGTGGTGGTGGTGGGGGTGGTGCTTGGGAAAGGGACGAGAAGGAATGGGGTTGAAAGGGAGAAAATGGAAAGGGGAAAGTAGAAAGAGGAGAAGGAGGAGATACATAGGAATGAAATTAAGAGATGGTAAGGTAAAAAAGAAAAAAAAGGGAAAAAAATTGCTTGGGAATGAAAGGAATAGATAGCAAATTGAAGGAAAGGAAAGGAAGGAATAACGAAAAACTGGAACACGGTGGAAGAAGAGGAAGGTGGCGGTGGTGGTAAAATAAAGGGTAGAAAAGGAGAAAAGTGAAGGTGACTGGATTTGAGAAGGGGAAGAGAAGACAGAAAAGGATGAAACGGGGAGAAAACGAAAGGGAGAAGGAGAGAGAGAGAGAGAGAGAGAGAGAGAGAGAGAGAGAGAGAGAGAGAGAGAGAGAGAGAGAGAGAGAGAGAAAAATAAAGAGAGAGAGAGAGACCAAAGCGTTAAGATAGAAAATGGGAAGCGAGGTATTACAGTGCAAGCAAGGAAAGTCTATATGGAGGAGCGAGTCGCCGCTAGCTTTACTTAGGAGAGGTGGAGAAACAGAATACGAGGAAAAGTGAGAGGAATCGTGAAGGCGAAGGGTCAGAGCAAGAGGTCAAATGGGGTCGCGGAGAGAACATAGACGGAAAGGAAGTGAAATGGAATCGTTGGCTGGCGGAGGAACAGAGAGGAGGGGAACAGATAAAGGGGAATAAGAAGATAGGGACAAAGGATACTGATTTTGAGGGATAAGTGAAAGATGAGCTGCGTAAAGAAAGGGAGAGAAAAAAAGTATAGCTACAGTTGGAGATGAAATATAAGACAGACAGATAGAGACGTAGATAAAAGTGAGAGAAAATAATGGAAGAAAATGAGGGATAAGGGAAAAATGATCTGCGTAAAGACGGAGAAAAAATATATATAACGTTGAAAGAGGAAATATAAGACAGACAGATAGATAGATAGATAAAAGTGAGAGAAAATAATGGATGAGAATGAGGGATACGGGAAAAATGATCTGCGTAAAGACGGAGAAAAAAAAAATGACGCTGGAAGATGAAATATAAGACAGACGGATAGATAGATAGGTAGATAAAGAGAGTGAGAGAGAGAAGAAGAGAAGGGGGATAATGGATAATGGAAAATGAGATGCGTATAGAGGGAGAGAAAAAATATAAAACACTGAAAGATGAAATATAAGACCGGTAGATATATAGATAGGTAGATAAAGATGGTGAAAGAGAGAGAAGAATGGAAGGGAATGAAGGATAAGGAAAAGTGATCTGCGTAAAGAGAGGAAGACAAAAAATACAACATTGGAAGATGAAACATAAGACCGAGAGAGAGAGAGAGAGAGAGAGAGAGAGAGAGAGAGAGAGAGAGAGAGAGAGAGAGAGAGAGAGAGAGAGAGAGAGAGAGAGAGAGAGAGAGAGGGAGAGAAGAATGAAAAAGAGGACAAACAATTAGCGCGATAATGAAGAAGACGAACGACAGGTGTGAGAGGTAAGTGGGCGGTGTGAAGGTGATTGACAGCACGACGGAACACACCTGGGCACATCCTACCTGTGTTCCCCCCCCTCACCTCCCTTCTTATTATGCCACTCCTCGTCTTTTCACCTGAAGCATTGGCACACATTTACCTCCCCTCCTTATACCTTTATTTTCTACCTCCTCCTCCTTCTCCTCCTCCTCCTGCCTTTCTTTTTTACCTTCTCTCCTCCTCCCCCTCCTCCTCCTATAACCTTTCTTTTCCGCAAGTTCTCCTCCTCCTCCTCCCTTTTCTTTCACCATTCTTTTCTGTCACCTCTCCTTCTCCCCCTCCCCCTCCTCCTCCTCCTCCTCCTCTTCCACCTTTCCTATTTACCTGTTCCCCCTCGGGCCATGGATCAATTAGCCATACGCACACCTGGACTCTCGCAACGCTCCCTATTACTTCTTATTTCCACCTTCGTATACATCCCACCCATTCCCAGACGCTCCCTTCCACCCTCTCCCCCGACCCCCTTGAGGAGAAACTCGCACCAAAGGAAGAATAGATAAGAGAACATAAATACCAGACGTTCCAGGTAAGTGTACAGGTGTCGGGGTTAAGACAACACAAGTACAGGTAGGCAGAGGATCAGGTAAGGTCATCGGCCAGGTAATTACAGGACAGGTAACGCCAAGACCCACCTGAGGCTTTCTCCAGACATTTCCTCGCCAGTTTGACAAGGCTGCCTCCCATGTCTTCGCCTTCGTCTTCTTCGTTGGTATTCCGCCTTTCCTCCTCACTACTGTACCTCCTCTCCCTCTCCCTTCTCCTTCTTTGGTAGAGTCTTCAAATGATAACGGTTCCTTCTACTCCTTCCTTCCCTCCTTCTTCCTTTACCTTTGTGTCCCGCCTTCGTCTTTCTTCGTCCACTTCTGTTTCGTTTTTTCGTCTTCTAGTTTGTGCCTATACACTTTTTTTTTTCTTCTCTCTTTGCCTTCTTCCACTTTTTCGTCTTTTCCTTTTGCTTCGTATTCGTTTTGGGTACTTGTTCCTTCGTTTGTTTGTTTTTGTTGTTCCTAAGTCTTCTTTTTACCCTCTTCGTCTTCTTCCACTTTCATTTTCACTTATAAATCATGGCGTCTTCTTTTAACAGTTCTTTTCTACTCCGTTTTCTTTTAATCTATTCCTTGTTTCTGTTACATCCCCGTCTTCTACTCCTTCGTCTTATTCTTCTACGCTTCTTCTCCTCGTCGTCGTCTTCTGCTCCTCTTCCCTATCTCCTTGTCTTCTTTCGCTCTTTCGCCTCGTCTGCAGTCCCTTCCCGTTCTCTGCCTTAACGTCCCTTCCCGCCTCTCGTCCCCTCGTTCTCCCCTCTTGAGCCGCCTCCTACACCTCTCCTCACGCTCCTTCAATCAGCCAATCTCCAGAGCCAATCGGGGAGCGTCCTTTCTGCAGCGCCGCCGGGTTGCGAGGGAGCGGCAGGAGCGCGGGGGTTCAGACGGCTCCCCAGCTGACCCGAGATACGTCAAGTGATCGTTTTTCTTCCGTAGACTTTTGGATTTTCTGTTTATTTATTTATTTATTTTTTTGGTTGTCCTTCCTTCTTTCGGTCCGTTCAAGCCTCGAGTCACGCCTGTTTTTTGGTCTTGATTCCTTTTCTTTATTCTTTCCTTCCTTCGTCCGATCGTCCAACGCTTGTTTTCTTAGTTGTTCTTCCTTCCTTCCTTCCTTCCTTCGTCCCTTCGTCCGATCGTCCCGGCCTCAAGATACGCCTGTTGTTTTTCTTGTTTCCTTTATTTCTCTTTGTCCTGTCGTGCCGAGATGCAAGATACGTTCCTCATGACGTCAAGTAAAAACGCACACGCCATTTTTTTGCTTCCGCTCCAAGGTGAGGTTTGTTATAGTTTTTTTTTCTCTGTACCTGGCGGCCCGGCGGGTTGGGCGGACGCTTTTCTGTTCTGGTGTTTCGTCAGCGAGATAAACGTTTTCGATTTCCTTTCTTCGTCTTCGTATCGGCGATCTTCTGTCAACGGCAAGGTCTTCGTCGACGCCGGTGATGTTAGAAGTCGCGCACGTGTAAAGACAACCACGACGGCCTCACTACCACCACGACGATCTCAGCACGGCCACGATGACCACCACGACCACTATACCACGACCTTTCTTCGCCTTCGTATCGCCGATCTTCTGTCAACGGCAAGGTCTTCGTCGACGCCGGTGCTGTCAGAAGTCGCGCACGTGTAAAGACGACCACGACGACCTTACCACGACCACGATGACCACCACGATCACTACCACGACCACTACCATTATCTTCCTTCTTCGTATCGCCGATCTTCTGTCAACGGCAAGGTCTTCATCAACACCAGGAACTTCAAGCGCCGCGCATGTGTGAAGACGACTACCACAACCACCACGACCACATCACGACGACCTCACGACCACCGCCGCCACTCCGCCAGGCCCATCCGCAAGGCTCACTCCAGAAAGTTATCTCTTCACACTTTATAAATCTCCCGAACGAGCGGCTGAGAAGACGCCGGCTAATGCTATCACGTCGGGGGCTCTCAGAAGTTGGTCCCGGGGGAGGCAGTAGGGCGGCGCACGCTGACGGAAGGACGGAAGGAAGGGAAGGGACGATAAGGGAAGGAAAGGAGGCGCGATAGAAAGGACGAGGAGGAAAGGGGTGTGATCCAATCCTCCTCGACGCACTAGCAGGACTGACTGGACGGGGTATAAGGACAGCTTCGACGTCCTCCTCCTCCTCCTCCTTCGTCCTGTAGCCCAATACGATGCGGTTTAGGCTGACCACATCTCCGAGGGGGGCGGGGTGTGTTGCGTCTCAACTCGCCAGGAAAGCCTCACTCAGGACCGATAGCTGCGTTTCTCTGTGGCTTGAGTGAGATAGAGCTACGCCTCGGCCCTTCCAGACCCCCCGACGCCTCACCAAGCAAAGCCAACAACCTCCAGTTATCATCGCCACTCTCCTTCCATCACCAGCACCACTAACATCAACACTAACACTCTGTCACCTCACCAAATACACCATCAACACCTTTCTGCCATCACCACCATGCACAAACACCACCTCCAACACCCTAAACCTCACCAAGCTGACCTAACACGCCATCACCACCACCACATCTGACACCAACCATAACACCCAAACGCCTCACCAAATATCATCACCATCACTATCACCTCCTTCGACATATCACCACCACCACCACCACCACCGTCCCCTGCAAATAGATGGCATGAAAGAGGTAACGCAACACGGAGAGACCTTCAAGACGTCTCCATCAGGTCATCAGAACCCTCAAGCGGGAGGCTCCACAAGGCCACGATAACCCCGCGTCCTGACCGAGGCGAGACGATCCTAAGAATAACCCTGCCGGCCGTGACACAGGTAAGAGGGGAGACAGGCGAGGATGAGGGGATGGAGGAGGGAGAGAAGGGAATCAAGAGGAAGAGGGGAGGGAGAAGGAGGGTAGCAGGAGGGAGATGGGAAGGAGAAGGAAGGAAGCAAGAAAGATATGGGAGAGATAGAGAAGAAGGAAAGCAAAACAGAGGTAAGGGAGAGAGGGAAGAAGAGCATGACTAAGAGGGACAGGCCAGGGAGGAGGGAATCAAGGGGGATAATAAGAGGGGAAGGGGGTGGGATAGGGAGATTGGGAGGGAGGAGGAAGAGGGAGAGGGAGGGAAGCAAGTGTCTGATATCCAAATGTGGTATAAACGTAATGAGTTAGTGTGAGGTGTTGCAACATGAGAGTGAGAGGAAGAGAGAGAGAGCAGAAGCAAGAGGAACAGGAGTGAGAGGAGGAGGAGGAGGGAGACACAGGCAGCGAGAGGGAGGGGGAGAGCCAGGCAAGTGTCGAGGTGCCCAGGTATGTAATGAGTGAGTGTTCGGCGGGGTTTGCGTGTTGCGTGATAAGCATTGTTAATAAAGCTTTAATGAGGAGGTGTGATGTTCCCCGAGGGCCGCTGAACGAGTCGCTAAATGAGAGGGAGCAGACTGGCGGCGGCGGTGAAGGGGACAACAGGGCGAGGAGGATAGGTGATGGGGTGGAAGGGGGCTTGGCGCGTCGCATTAGTGGGATGGAGGCGATAATGAGGGAGAATCAAGTAGCATACGACTCATGAATAAGTTAGTGGCTGTCGAGACCTGCGCGTGAGAGGAACAGCCACTTGCCGGAGCGAACTGGAAAGGTGATTATTATTACAGGTGAGGCAAAGGTGTGGAAAAAGGTGTATTGCATTGTGTGCTTGAAGGTGAAAGTGATGGAAGGATGGTGAAGAGAGGTAAGGTGAAAGGAGAGAAGATGAGAGGAAGAGTGATGAAGAGAAGGAGAGGAAGAGGAGAGAAGAGAAGGAGAAGAAGAGGAGAGAAGAGAAGGAGAGGAAGAGAAGAGAAGGAGAGAAGAGAAAGAGAGGAAGAGAGAAGAGAAGAGGAGAGGAAGAGAAGAGTGACGATTTTAAGAAAGGTGAAACAAAGCTGTAGAAAAGGTGTAATTTTAAAGGCGATGGAAATAGAAAGAATGAAACTAAAACGGTGAAGAAAATGATGGAAAGAAGAAAGAAAAGAAGACAAGAAGAGAGGAAGGTAGGAAGAAGAAAGGAGAGAGTAAGGACAAAGGAAAATGGAGTAGGCGGTGGGTAGAAAAGGATGAAAGACACAATATTGAAGAAACAGAGATGAGGAGAGGGGAGACAGAAGAAAGAAGATGGGAGAAGAGAATGGAAAGAGAAAAGAGAGAGGAGGAAGAGGAGGAGGACTCAGGGGAAGAAGTTTTAGAGAGAGGAGAGTATGAGGAAGGATGAGAGGATAGAGAAAGTGGGGAAGGAAGAGGGAGGAAGGGAGGGAAAGAGGAGGAAGAAGAGGAAGGAGGAGGGAGATAGTGGGGGGCATGACAACCACTAAAATCAGGTTGTAAGGGACACCACCACCACCACCACCACCACCACTACCACCATCACCACCACGCATACCACAACTACATTATTTAATCAGCTGGCTACATCATCATCACCATTTATCACCATCATCATCACCACCACCACATCCTCAACCACACATATACCACACTCATAACTCAACCACCACCATCACCACCACCATATCCCTAATTTTGTCACATCACAACCAACACCACATTCATTCTCCATCATCACCACCACCATCACCATCATTCCTCACCATAAAGTTAAAACAAGATTATAAGTGAGCAATTCTCTTCACTCCTTCATACCTCTTCCTCCTTCTCCTCCTCCTCTTCCTCTTTCTCTTCTTTCTATACGTACGCCACAATGTTCTCCTTCGCTCTCATTCTTCCTCCTCTTCCTCCTCCTCCTCCTCCTCCTCCTCCTCCTCCTCCCCTCTGTATTATATTTCACAAGAGCACATTAGTTATTTTAAAACCCTGAATATATATAAAAAAAAATGTGGTTCACGGTGAATATACGTAAAATATGAGACTAAAACGCACTCTTCTATATCATCATACATCACGCACACACACACACACACACACACACACACACACACAGGGCGGCGCAATAGATAAAAAAAAAAAAAAACTAACGGTAATTAATAAATGTTCCTGCCTGTGTGTGTTGTGTGTGTGTGTGTGTGTGTGTGTGTGTGTGTGTGTGTGTGTGTGTAATTACGTGTTTGTCAATGTGATGTAACGGTTATATATGCAGGATTGTTCTCGGAAAATATGTGTCTGTGTCTGTCTGTCTGTCTGTGTGTCTGTTCTCATTAGTAAACAATATGGTTGAAATTGTAATGCGTGCTTAGGGAATAGCTGTCTGTCTATTGTATGCCTTTTGTCTGTGTCTGTCTGTGTATATTTGTTAATCTGTGTTTTTGTGTTGTGTTTGTGCGTGCGTGCGTGCGTGCGTGCGTCCTACCCTCCCTCCCTATATATATTTTCTGTATGTCTCTTGTCTGTCTGTCTGTATGTGAGTGTCTATCTATCACTGTATGTTTGTTTGTGTTGTATTTGTGTTTGTTAGGCCCACCCTCTCTCTCTCTCTCTCTCTCTCTCTCTCTCTCTCTCTCTCTCTCTCTCTCTCAGGTGTAACAGAGGTGAAAACAGGTAGCGCGCGTGTCCATTTAATTACTACAGGTGCATCCACGCCTCCGTCACGCCCACCTGTCCCCGAGCGTCCGTTCTCGTGACTCACGATAGGGGGGAAGGGAGGTAGGGGAGAGAGAGGCAAGGGGAGGGGATACGGAAGGGGAGGGAATGGACAGTTAGAGATGGAAAAGGGAAAGGTGAACAGCAAAGGAAGGGGAGGAGGGGAGGGGAATGGAAGGGATAGAGGCAGGGGTGGGGGGTACGGAAGGGGAGGGAATGGAGATGGAAAAGGGAGAGGTGAACAGGAATGGAAGGGGAAAAGGAGGGGAAGGGAATGGAAGGGATGGAGACAGTGAAAAAGAAGAGAGGGGAAAAAGGAAAGAGGGAAAGGAGAGGCGGGAAATAGGAAATGGATAAGAAAAAATAAAAGGGAAGGAAAAGTGAAAACGAGAAGGGAGAAAACGAGGAAAAAATGATGAAAGGCGAAAAAATGGAGAGAGAGAGAGAGAGAGAGAGAGAGAGAGAGAGAGAGAGAGAGAGAGAGAGAGAGAGAGAGAGAGAGAGAGAGAGAGAGAGAGAGAGAGAGAGAGAGAGAGAGAGAGAGAGAGAGAGATGAGACAAACAAACAATAGGAGGCACACACAGACAGACAGACGCACAGACAAAGAAGGAAAATGAAGACCAAGAGACTGTAAGAAGAGGCAACAGTGAAAGAGCAGAAGTGAATGAAGCGGGACAGTGAGAGGAGGAGGAGGAGGAGGAGGAGGAGGAGGAGGAGGAGGCAGTGGAGGCGACCTAGGCTCAAATGTCAGGTGTGGACGAGAGGTGCTCAATCACAGGTGTGCCGCGGAGAAAAAAAAAAGTACACACCTGACCACACCACAATGCAAGCCACACCTAACCACACCTGCCATTACGTACAGGCCGCCACACTAACCCACACCTTCCAACATGACCAACCCACACCTCCCAACATACCCACACCTTCCAACATGACCAATCCATACCTACCCATACCTCCCAACATGAAGAGGTCACACATAACCACACCTTCAGGCCACACCGAACCACACCTGCCAACAAGTACAGGCCACACCTACCCACACCTTCAAAGCAAACTTGTTTTTTTTTCTGTGTATGTGTTTAAGTAATTCTCGTTTCACTGCAAGCTGTACTGTACTTTCTACGGTATATTTGGTCACTTGCCTGATTAATTAACTCTAGCTTACCTTTGCTGCCACTGAAGGTAAGCCACTCATGCGATCCAGACCGGTAATCTATGCTTATTTATTTGTATTATTTTCTTCTTTATTTTCACTGCCCACAACTTTTATTTTTCCGGATTATTCATATTTTTTTTCTGCCACTTGTAATTCCACTCACAACCTTGGCTTCCACTCTCATTAATCTTTCTATTTTACACTTATTTTCTTTATCTCAGTAGGGAATATAAGGCTCAAAGAACATACTGGAAGAGCGCCGAGTTCTATGTTAATAAGAGAACGAATTAGAACACAAGTTACATATTAGTTTTCGTTTTCCATTCACTTTTATCTGAGTATGACAACGAGACACACTGAACACACTAGACGAGGGTTGCGTTAGCGTCATGAAGGGAAGGTTTCAGTGTGCAGGTGATTTCATTGTCTTCTAGGCACTAGGCACTCTTTGTTTGGCACCTCACACCTCATGGCTGACCGTCCTTTCGTCTATGTGCACCGGCATGACACAGGTACACACACACACACACACACACACACACATACACCTATGCACACACACGCACACACACATGGGTAAACACACACGCTGATATACCCGCAGGTGTTAACGCATTCCTTGAGATGACGACACACACACACACACACACACACACACACACACACACACACACACACACACGCCAACACACCAACACACCCCACCAACACACACACCACCAACGCACTACCCGGGCTCTCCTACCTCCCACCTGCCAGTTTTCTCTCTCACTGGCTCACCTGATTTCCAGCTGAGCCCTAGACACACATACGCACGCACACACACACACAGGTAATCGGGGCAGCCAGGTAAGCAGGTGTGGGGGGTGGGTAGGGGGTGTGGGGGGAAGTGTAACTCGCTCGGCAGCTCCCCCAAACACACCTGGAGTGACTCTGAGGCTGGTGGTGAGGGAGGTGGTGTGTGGAGTTGAAGGGGAGAAGCTGGGGAGGGGATGGGGAGGTAAGGGTGAATGGGGAGGAATACGCGGGAGGTCAAGGCAGCGGGTCATCGGGCAGAGGTCATATGCTCCCCCTCCTTCTCCTCCCAACCCCTTTCTCTCTTCCTCCTCCTCCTCTGCCGCCTCCTTCACCCTCTTGGGCCTCCTCCTCCTCTTCTTCATCCTCCTCCCGCCCCTTCAACCCACCGCTCTCACTTTCACCTTAACGCTTCCTCCTCCTCCTCCTCCTCCTCATACAGGCAGCTTCGAAAATAACTCTTCCATACCTCCTCCTCCTCCTCCTCCTCCTTCAGCTTCCTTACATCTTTCTTCCTCTCTCAGTACCGAAGCGTGACTCATTAGCAGGTGAGCACGCCAAAAGTTCCTCACCTGTCACACACACACACACACACACACACACACACACACACACACACTCTTACCCACCCAACCACCAACTCACCCACCTAAACACACTCACACCACACACCCCTCCCCATCCCCCTTTACCCCCTCCCCCCCCAACCCTCCACACACGAATCGAAGAGTGGCAGGAAGGAATCACACACTTGTCAGCCTCTCGAGATGTGTGTGTGTGTGTGTGTGTGTGTGTGTGTCAGGTGAGTGTTGGGCTTCAAACCACAACCATCGAGATTTTTGGGGTGCGCAGGCAGGTAAGGTGGAAGGCAATCAGTGCACAGGTGGAGGTGAAGGAGGGAGAGAGGAACGCACAGGTAATGGTGATGAGGGAAGAGGGAAGGTGATGGAAGGGAGAGGATGAGGGATGGGAAAGAGGGGACGTGAGGAAAGGTAAGGAGAGGGAGGGGAAGAGGAAAGATGAGAGAAAATAAAGGGAAGTGAGTGGAAGAGGGACAGGAAGGAGGTAAGGTGAGGGAAGGTTAAGGAGTGGGGAGGGGATGAGGGATGGGGAAGGAGAGGGGAGAGGAAAAGGAATGGGAAAGAGGAAGGAGAGGGGAGAGGAGGAGGAATGGGAAAGAGGGAAGTTAGGGAGATAGGAGGAGCTGAGAGATGGGAAAAAAGGGAAAGTAGGGGAAGGGAAGAAAAGGGGAGAGGAGGAAAAAAATGAGAGAAGGAAGGTGAGGGTAGATAAGGAGAGGTGAGGGAATGAATGATGGAAGAAAGGGAAGGGGAGAGAAGACGGAAGGTAAGGAGGGAGAGGGAGGGAGGAGAGGGGAAGAGAGGGAAAGAATTGTGGGAAAAAGGGAAGGTAATGGGAGGTAGAGGAGGTGAGGGGAAAGCAGAGGTCGAAACAGTCTACCTGCTAATTGTCACTACCCAAGGTCCCGGCCTACTCACACGTCTTGAAAGGGAAGGTGAAGGGGAAGGAAAAGGAAGGAAGAGAAATAAGTGAGTGCGTGAATGAGCAAAGGAAGGAAGGAAGTTAGGTACGAAGGAGAATATGAAAGAAGAAGCGTAGGAAAGAGTCTAAGGAAGGAAGGAAGGAAGGAGGAAGGAAGGAAAGAAAGAAAGACAGGAAGGAATGTAAGAAAAAAGGAGACGTTAAAACAAAACAAAAAAAATAAAAGCAAGGATGAACAGAAAAAAAGAAAAAAGGAAAGAAAAAAAATGAATGACGGAAGCAAATAGAGAAGAAAGGAATGAAATAACAAAAGAAAGAATGAATGAATAAGTGAAGGAAGGAAGATGTCAAAGGAGAGGAGGAAATCACAAAGGACGAAAAGATGAAAGGGAGGAAAGAAGGAAGAAAAGGAAGGAAGGAAGAGGCGAAGGCAGAGGAGAAGAAGCAGAGTGAAGGAGATGACAGCTTGTGAAGAGGTGAAGGAGGAGGATGTTGTAACGGCAGAGGAGGTCAAAAGAGGAGGAGGAGGAGGACAGGCAAGAAGATGCAGAAAGATAGGAAAGGACGAAGACGAAGAGGAAGAGGAAGAAGAGGAGGAGGAGAAAGACATTCAAGAAGATGGAGAAAGATAGAAATGGACGAAGAGAAGGAGGAGGAAGGGTCAGTGGCGGACGAGAAAAAAGAAGACGAAGAAGAAGAAGAAGAAGAAGAGGAGGAAGAGAACAAGGAAGAGAACACCTAAGAAGAAGAGGAAGAGGAAGAGGAAGAGGCTACACGAAGGAGTTACGCTGAAGGGGAGGACGGCGGAGAGTCGGATAAAACAAACAGGTTGACGAAGATGCGACGGGGATTAAGTTCCCTTTGAATATTCATCGCAAACACATGACTTCGCACCTTACTAGTCCAGGAGGAGGAGGAGGAGGAGGAGGAGGAGGAGGAGAGGGAAGCGGCGAAAGTTGATGGAGTTGAAGGTATATCAGAAACGGGAAGAGGGAGGAGGAGGAGGAAGAGGAGAGAGATTGATGAATTACATGAAGATCAGAGAAGGAGAGGTGACGAAAGGGAAACAGAGCGAAAGAAAATAAAAACAAAAGAATAACACCAAATAAAAGAGGAAGAAGAAGAAGAAGGAAGAAGAAGCAAAGGAGAGGTCGATAAAGCACATGAAGATCAGGTAAGGAAGGGGAGACGAAAGGGAAACAGATAGAAAAGGATAAAAACAAACAAAACAAAAACTAAGAAAAGGATCATCAGAGAGAGGGATAGAGAGGATGTATAGGAGTAGGATGCGAAGGAGGAGGAGTTAGGAGATGGAGTAAAGGAGTGGAATAGGAGTAGGAGGGTAGGAGTAAATAAACAAACAGAGAAAAAACAACTTATGGAATCAAGAATTGAGAAACAGTAGACATGAAGAAGATGAAGAAGAGGAGGAAAAAAAATCGTCTTGAAAATAGGAAGAAGAAAGAAAAAGAAAGTAATAAAGAATTGGAACTGAAAGAAGACAATGAAGAAGAGGAGGAAGAGGAGGAGGAGGAGGAGGAGGAGGAAAGTCAGCGTGGAGGAGAATATTACAAGTCTGTTGAAATGGAGGAATCTTGTGCGTCGAGGATGAGGAATGCGCGGGGAGGAGGAGGAGGAGGAGGAAGATTGTGGAGATGCGAATATGAAGAGCAATACTGATGAAAAGATATAGATTTAGAAGAGAAGAAGGAGGAGGAGGAGGAGGAGGAGGAGGAGGAGGAGGAGGAGGAGGAGAAAGACGGTGGAGATGCGAGAATGAAGAGCAAAACTGTGAGAAGAAGAGAGATAAAGATGAAGACGAAGAGGAGGAGGAGGAGGAGGAGGAGGAATAAGAAAAAGCAACAGCAGGAATATGAAGGAAAAGGAGAAGGAAAGAAGAAGAGGAGGAGGAGGAGGAGGAGAAGGAAGCAAAGTTATAATAAGAGCAGAAAGAAGATAAAAGAAGAAGACGAAGAAGCAAAAGTAAAAAAATGAGGAATAAGATGAGAGGGAGGAGGAAGAGGAAGAGGCGGAGGCGTACTGAGAGGAGGAGGAGGAGGAGGAGGAGGCGGAAGAAGGAAGGAAGGATGGAAGGAGGCAACAAGAGGGAGATCCTTCAGCTTAAGGGCACAGGATGACTTGACATATCCTATACCTGACCCTTCATCTCCTTCGACCACGCCCTTGCTAATCCTCCTCCTCCTCCTCCTCTTCATTAACTTCTTTCAGTTCTGTTTCTTCATTACTTTCTCTTTCTTTTTCCTTCTTTCAACACCATTTTTTCCTTCTCTTCATCTACTTTCTCCTCTAATTCTTCCTTTCTCCTCCTCTCCTTCCCTTCCATCTCTTTCTCTTCCACCTCCTCCTCTACTTTCTCCTCTAACTCTTCTTTTCTTTTTTCTCTTTCTCTATGTTCTCATAGTTCTCTTCATTTCCCTTGCTATTCCATCTAGGACAATACCTCCTCCTCCTCCTCCTCCTCCTCCACTGACACTCTAGTCCCATTAATCCTTCCTCCTCCATCTTCTCCTCCTCCTCCTCTTCATCTTCATCATCATCATCTTCCGCCTTTAATAGACCACCGCAGAACAAAGGCCTTTCCCAATGTCCTCCACCTCTTTGAAGTCGGAGTACTCAATCCTACTAATATTCCTATCACATCCTAGGCCTATACTCCTAAACCTTCTTCTTCCTATTCACAACCCTCATCCTACTAGTCCTCTGTCCTTTTCCTGTTTCTCCTCCATATCAGTTCCTACGTATCCTATTCCGACTCCTATTGCATCCTAAACCTCCACTTCCTATATCAAACCCTTCCTAGTAATCCTCTTTCTGTTCCTATTTCTCCTCCATATCAGTTCATACGTATCCTACTACTCCTATCGCTTCCTAAACCTCCACTTCCTATTCACACTCCACTCCTATTCCTACTCCTCCTGCTCCCCCGTATCCTACCCCTATCACATCCTAGGTCTATGTTCCTAACCCTCGACTTACTATTCACACTCCACTCCTGCGCATTCCATTTCCTGCTACACCGCCTGGTCTTTGGGTCCTCGGTCAGGTGGGTCTGGGCGCGGTAAAGCCAGGCAATGAAGGGCAAGTCAGGCACACACACGCGAGCCAGTATTCTCAGATGCTTTCGACTCTAACATCAACTACTTCCAAAGCCCATAAAGGAGAGTAATCTGGTTCTAATGACTGTTTTTGCGCGTTCATGGCACAGAGGAAGGGTCAGACTACCACCAGGATCACCAAACTATCCCTACAGATGCCCACAACCCCTACGAAAGCCTTGTCAAATGTGGGTGTACGAGCCCAGGAATGTTAGGGAATACGCCGCCTGGGTGAGCTCTAGCAAGGACGTCGATCTCCTCTCCTCGCTCCCCTTTAGACGGCGAGCCAAATCGAGTCATGCTTCGTTGTTCCAGTGGCCGCCCAAATATTTCCGCGAGGATGTGAAAGGAGGCTGGGTGGAGGTGGAATGTGCTGGTGGAGATGAGGGAGTGGAAGAGGAGGAGGAGGAGAAGGGGGAATAAGCGAGAAAGTTTGTGTGAAGGTGATGTTAAGGTTAATATTATGAAGGAGTGTGTGTGTGTGTGTGTGTGTGTGTGTGTGTGTGTGTGTGTGTGTGTGTGTGTGTGTGTGTGTGTGTGTGTGTGTGTGTGTGTGTGTGTGTGTGTGTGTGTGTGTGTGTGTGTGTGTGTGTGTGTGTGTGTGTGTGTGGGTGTGTGTTTGGCGAGACAATACACAGCTCAGGGGACGCGTTTGGGCAGCACAGAGACACTCGCTACAGTGTTTCCAGCGTGTAAAGGAAGATATGTGTACCTCTGTGTGTGTGTGTGTGTGTGTGTGTGTGTGTGTGTGTGTGTGTGTGTGTGTGTGTATCTACGTCCCTAACAAACACGAAACTACGAAAACACATACAAATAAAACACACACACAAACACAAACAAACAAACAAAAAACGAAACAAAAGCCTAAATTCCCAACGTATGAATGAAGGATTAAACTTCTAAAAATATTCGAAGCAGGACTAAAAAAAAATTAAATAAATAAATAAAAAAATCCCAAATCCTTCCTCTTTCTCACCTCTTCTCCCCTTCACTACCAACACCACTATTCCCTTCACCCCCCACCACCATCACCATCACCTGCGGCCCATCAGATCATCCCAGGTAAAGCCAAGGTCACCGCCCCATCACCTGCCCCCTCCTACCTACTGCTCCCATGCCTACACCTGCCCCCCTTCCCCCCAGCCGCCCCCACGACCCCACTCACCCACCAGAAGCACACACGCACCTTGCCACCGCCACCTGCAGTTACTGGGTGCCTAGGGCGGAACACAGGAGCCCTCCCCTCTATGCCCCACCTTCCCCCCTCGCCCCCTCACTCTTCCCTTCGTTTATCTTATTCTGTTCTACCCACGCCGCCCTTCGCTGGTGCAGAAATGTAATACAACAACCATTAGCTTTCTGGCCTGTGTGTGCGTTGTGTTGTACTTAAATATAGCAACTTACAAGTGATATAAACAAAAATATAAGAAAAGGTCACCGATCTTTTTTTCCTTTTATTTTCGTTTTGATCTTTTCGATTATTTAGAGTGTCGTGAAAACTGATGATGTTGAAAGTATTGCAACAAACTTTTATCTTTCTGTCCTGTGTGTGTGTGTGTGTGTGTGTGTGTGTGTGAGAGAGAGTCGTATTACACTTGAAACACACACATACGGATGATGGCAGCAGAAATAAACGAAAAAAGGTGACCCACATATCGTTTTCTCATTTCATTTTGGTCAGTCCGCCACAAAAAGTCGTGTTAATAAAAGAGAAAACGGGCGGATGAAGAAATTGCCTAAATAGAACACGTAAAAATGGTATGAACGGCAATTGTTTCCTTCTTGTTTGGTTTGCTGTTATATTTGCATCAGATCAACAACAACAACAACAATAACAACAAAAAGTGAAAGTAATGAAACTCACATCAAGGTTAAGGTCTGCACATAAATGGAATGAACAGTAATTTCTCCTCTTATTTCGTGTATTATTTTTCGTGTTCTATATTTTGTTGTTCATACTATTATTATTTTTTTTCGGTTAATATGTAGGAGTAGGCGTGGTCTGTAAAGCACAAGGGACATAAATTTTATATTGTTTATACCTCAGTGTATGCAAATTAATCTACTGAGCATCGGAAATTGTCTAGATCATATGTTCAAAGTGTGTGTGTGTGTGGGGGGGGGGGGGGTTAAGAGTGGACAAATAACACGTAAAAACTATAAGAACACACTATATTTTTTTCCTTTTCACTTCCTGCATAATAATTCCATTCCTACACGACTTAACTAAACAAAAAGAGAGAAAGGAGAAAAACTACATAATAAAACAGCAAAAAAACACGTACAAAACAATATGAACAGCAATATCCCGTCACACTCCCCTATATCACCCTTCAGACAAATAAGTTTAAGGCGGAAAAGAGCGAGAGATGAAAAAAAGTAAAATAAAACACCTTCGCGTCTTGTCCTGAGCGGCGGCGGCGGCGGCGAAGCGGCGACAGCTGGCGCGGCGCAGCTCCTCATAAGGGGCACAAAAATTTGCTCCTCGTTCCCATAAAGCCACATGGAGTCATCTCTTCTCGCTTTACGGGCGGCTCAGACCTTTCATAAGGCTCTTTACTACAATGGAGGAGGAGGAGGAGGAGGAGGAGGAGGGGGGGGGGGAGGATGACAACAGCGACAACGAGGAGGTGGAAAAAGAGGATGACAACGATGAAAGCGAGGAGGAGGAGGAGGAAGAGGATGCAGATGAGGACGACAACGAGAAAGAGGAGGAGGCGTAGGGGTATGGGGAGGATGATATTGCGATGAAAAGGCGGAATACGAGGAAAGGAGGAGGACAATGACACGGGGCGACAGCGATGAGGACCTGAATGGGTTTTGTGGCTATGGAAGGAAAACGGGAATGGCGCAAAGAGGGAGAAAGGGACTGGAACTGAACACTCATCTCCGTCGGTCCTACTTCCAGGCGCTTTCCAGGTAGGCACAAGTACGAGGCGAGACACAAAGGGCAAAGAAAAGATTACTACTGAGAGATTTTTTAAACGTGGTATCAGATAAAGAACAAAGAATAAAGAATAAATAAGTTATATGGCCACTTTAACATTATAATTCCATATTTGGGACGGAGTTACTTATACTTGCTTGATTTCCCCAGAGCCAAGTCGAATATTAGAAACTCAGTCGTAAAAGCTAGTATAAAAAAATACAAACTAACCAAGTCTTCAAAAATGAGTCAAAAAGGACAAATGAGCCACAGTCTTGTTAATAAAGACTAATGTAACGTTTAAAATATCAGGCGTAAGACAAAAAGACATTTGGATACAGTTTAAAACATGCGTCAGTCAAGTTCAGGAATCGTCTGTCTTAAGAATCATCGTTCATTTTCCATTATATCGTTCGCTGGGTGGGTGATGATTTTGGGGAATAACTATACTAAGGTGACGGGAAACGTGAGAGGTGAGACAAGGCATGATGGGTTAGTCACCAAACTGGACGGGCCAGACACTTAACTTACTGGTTCTCTGTTCTCAATCCTCATCTGACTGGTTCTTGGTGTGGGGAAGATAACAGAACACACACCTTAGCACTCCTCATGGCCAGGTAGATTAACTTCACCTTGATTTCAATATACGTAAGGTAAACAACATAGAGAACGAGGAACTGAAGATATATAAAGAAAAACTAATCTGGCCTTTTTCTGACGACTCAAGGAAGGGTTACTGTGCCATCTACGCCCATATATAGCCGTCAGGGTTATAGAAGGTTTAGAAACACTGCTTTAGAAGGCGCTGTGAGGTCGATCATACCCGACACAACTCTCATGGCAAGACTAGTTCAGCGGCATGAGTGGAGGGGTGTGGGGAGGAGGGGGTGCAGTAGGAGTGTCAAGGATGTGTGTGAGGGTGGGGTGAGGAAGAGGAAGGAATGAGGAGCGAAGGAGGGGAGTGAGGAACGCGAGTGGTTGTGTGAGGGAGTGGGACAAGAGGGGCTGGTCTAGGTGGAGGAGCTTCTGCTGGTGGAAACTCCGAACAAGAAAAGTCAAGAGGCACGGATTAAAAGTGGACGAAAGAATAAAGTTGGCAGCTGAGAGTCGCGGGCAGAGTAGCGGCGACCAGGAGTAGAAAATTACAGGACGAGAGGCAGCGAGGGAGAAGCAGAGGGAGGGAGAGAGAGGGAGGGTAGGAGAGAGAGGTAAAAAGTCAAGGAAGAGAGAGTGGATGGGTGGGAGAATAGAATGACGAGGAGGAGAGAGAGATAAAAAAAAATTGGGTGCAGGGGTGGGAGAATGGGAGATAGAAAGAAGGGAAGAAGAGAGGAAAGAAGAAAGAGAAGAGAAGAGTGGATGGGGAAAACAGAATGAAGAAGAGGGAGGGAGAATGCGAAAGTGGAAGAGGATGGAGTGTGAATGAGTGGGAAAAAAGAGATGGAGGAGGAATGGAAAGAAAAAAATGGATAGGAGAGAAGATGCAGGAGTGGGAGAGGAGAGAAGAGAGAACACAAAGGAACACAAAGGAAGAACAAACAACAGCAGACCTGCTGGTCCTTTCGAGGTTGTTTGTGACAAGCTACACTAACTATCTAATCAAAGGTGGAAGATGAAGGACAGCAAAGGCGAAGGCTCCTCCCCACCCCCCCATCCCTCCAGCCAAAGCTGGCAGGAAAGGAAAAAGAACCATGCAGCATGGAAAAACTGCATGGAATTTATGTAGGAAAGAGGAAAGAACTACCATTACTGCTACCACTAACCGGGCAATAAAAGCGGACAAGGACACCAGTATTCGAAAGAACTTAACGTTATTACGACAATGAGTAATATCTTAGTTGCTGGTTGGATTCAAAACACTTGTCTAATCTATTCTTGAAGGCCGTAACTGTTGTACTATCAACGACATCACAAGGTAGAGAGTTCCAAACATTAACAACTCGATTGAAGAAGAAGTGTTTAGCTTCGTGCGACGAGAATCTTTTACCACTTATCTTCAAATTGTGATTTCTTCTTGTTCTATTTGATCGATCAATTGTAAAGTAATCTTCCGCATTAATATCACTGAATCCTTTGAACATTTTAAACACTTCTATTAGATCGCCTCGCATTCTTCGTTTTGATAGGCTGAATAAATTTACTTCTTTAAGCCTTTGTTCATATGACAAATTTCTCAACCTAGGAATCATCTTTGTTACTCTTCGTTGGACCCGTTCCAACTTTTCTATGTCTTTTCTGTAGTAGGGAGACCAAAACTGTACACAGTACTATAGACGGGGTCGAACCAACGAATTATACAGTTTTAATATTACTTTTTCCGATTTATTATTAAAGACTCGTCCGATGAAGCCAACCAATTTGTTTGCAGTTTTAACTACCTCTGAACAATGCTGACCGGGCTTTAAATCGCTTGATATAGTGATTCCAAGATCCTTTTCTTTACTTACTGCAGAAAGTTGTTGGCCATTCATTACGTACCGAACGCAATTGTTATTTTTTCCGATGTGCAACACTTTACATTTCTCAATGTTAAATTTCATTTGCCATTGATTGGCCCAACGTGCAAGTCGATCTATATCTGATTGTAAAGCTTCTTCGTCGAGTATCGCAGTTACTTTACTAGCAATTTTTGTGTCATCAGCAAATTTTGATACTTTGCAAATGAGCCCATCATCGATATCATTAACATAAATTAAGAAGAGCATGGGGCCAAGCACTGATCCTTGAGGTACGCCGCTTTTGACATCGAGCCAGTTAGATGTAACACCGTTTAGAACTACTCTCTGTTTCCGCTCAGAGAGCCAGTCCGCAAGCCGATTGTGAATGTTACCCGAGATACCGTGCGCCAGTAGTTTGCTGAGCAATCGTTGGTGGGGGACCTTATCAAATGCCTTTTGAAAATCCAGATATATGATATCTACTGATCTGCTTTCATCGAACACCTCAAAAAGAAGGAGGGAGGAAGGGAGGAAAACACAAGGACACACTCATAACTGACCAATGACCCAAGTAACACCCTCCTTAGCCCTTCCCCCTTCCCCACCTACTTTCCCTCTCCCTGCACCCTTCTCCTCAGCCTCAATTGTGATACACGGAGTCGAGAAAGCCGCACACCTGTCCTCGCAAACACACCTGCCACCCAATTACCCCCCCTGAGCACCTGACCCTTAGACGCAGGTGTGGGGGGATATACATGACGCTCACCTACGTAACACCTGCAATACCTAGCTTGTAGGTTACGTGTAAGTGGACACAGGTACGAGACAAGGGAGAAACGCAATTAGTTTTGGGATGGTTGGAGTCTGTGTACGTGGAAATAAAAAGAATAAAAAATAAATAGAAAAGAAATAAAATAATAATGAATAAAGATATAGAAATCAAGAATAATACAAAATAAATAAAGAAAATGAAGAATGAAGAAGAGAGAAACGAGGATGGTGAGGAAAATAAAATAAAGAATAATAAAGAATAGATAAATGAAAAATAAAGAAGAAAGGAGAGGAAAACGAGGATAAGGAAAAGAAAGATAGAAAGAAATGTAACCTATATGAAAGTGGAATGTCTGCAATAAGGAAAAAAAAAAAAAAAAAAAAAAAAAAAACACGATGGGAACGACTATATGTGTGTGTATGTGTGTGTGCGTGTGTGT